>NC_034416.1:1492724-1510741 GCF_002078875.1 Numida meleagris
TGAGCAGTGTGTGATCGGAAGGCAGAAGGGAAGGAAGCTGGAGCTCTGCCGTCCCTTGCCACCCGGCACGCAGCTCGCTGCCCCCGTCCCGCTGCGCTCTCCGCCCCCAAACTGCGGCACGGTTCCTTAAAGCCCTTCCCAAGGCTGGGGTCGGGAACCCGGCAGCGCTGCCTTCAGCTTTCTGCTGGGCAGCCGGGACGAAGAGGAGCAGCTGCTGCCTTATCGGCCTTCCGCCAGCACCACGCTGCCGCGCGTCATCGTTCGTTTCCTTATTCTTCGTTTGCTTTGGTGTTTTGTTTTGTTTCGTTTTGTTTTGCTAAATATAAACTAATGTAAAGTAAGGCTGGCTTGCACCATGCCCTGTCATCCCCTCCTTCCTCCCATACCCAGCAGGAAAGGGGAGCACACAGCCAGCAGCTGCCTGTGCAGGACGCGTGGGGAATTCTGCCCCTTGGGGCTAATCACGCTGCTCCAGATGCATTCAGCATCCCAAGGCATCGTGCTCCATGCCCTTCTATATTTTTCCCTGCTCCAGCTGCAGGGCCAAGCGACGAATGAGCGCGCCGCGATGCAGCTTTAGGTTTAGAGCAGTGTTTTCCTGTTGCTGTTCCTCACGAGTTGGTCGCACCCTTAATGATCCCCATGGGAAATATTTACTTTGAGGACTTTGGTTCTGAGCGTGCCAAGTGATCAAAACCAGGCAGCGCGTGGCTTGCTCTCCTATGACTTCAGTTTTTCCTGGAAAAAAAAAAAAGGAGGGGGGGGGAACGAAAAACCTTACTTTCAAAATTAACGCAAATCAGCTCGAAAATCAGCTCGTCCCAATAAATGAACATGACCTTATTTCTCAGGCACGGGGCCTTCTTGTGGGAGCTGCAAGGAAAACACTTTTTAGCTAACCTTGTGGCACCGCAGCGTTTCTCCTTCTCCATATTTCTTCCCTGCAGACAGACCAAGCAGAACTCATGCTGTTCTCCATGCAGCTGCCTGCAGACAGATGCTGCTGATCCCAGGGTTCTGCCCTGCTGATTCCCTGCCTTCCCTGCCTACTGCTCCCCACGTGAAGCTTTCTGCTATTCCTCGATGCTGCACGGAGCCTTCTGAGGGATCCTCGTGCTGTCTGAAATACAGTTTGCCATTTAATTTTATGAGGTCTTGTCCATAAAGCAGCAGGGTGTAATTATACCCTATGACCATCCCGACTTGAAAGCGCCGTGATTTCTCCCTTGTTCTCCATGAGCTGTAACTCAATGCAAAGCCCTCTGTCGGTTCCCATTTTCGAGTTCTTTCATTCATTCCCGCTGAGTAATTAAAAATGGCTCGTAAATAAACACGGGGGATGATTTCCGAAATGTTCTGTATTTACTCGCAGGGCTGGTACTTCTGTCATTGGCCCACTTAAGTGATTTTGAAGGGTTGTATACGGGTTCCTTTTACAGTGTATTTGAAGTTTGTAATCCTGCTTAAATACACAAAAATAGGAAGGATTAACAAACTGCCACACTGAGGCCAAAAGAAGACAGAGCTAAAAGCAATCAAGGAGCAGCCTATCATACACATGAAATAAACTGGGGGAAAAGTGGAAAACTGTCAACAAAAATAATACGTTATGGATCCTCAAGCCTTTGTGTTTATGCTAGAGGAAGCCTAAAATAATCTGTGGTTTCTGGTGCTTGATTTAGTTTTCCACAAGCCTAATTAACACCAGATTAAGCTTGCTGCCACTATAGTTTATTACTGAGATTGACAAATACTCGCTGTTTATTTGTTTTCTACAAAAAATGACTGGAGGCAATAACAGTATGACACAGCTCATAAGCTTGAAAACAGTGCCATAACATTCATTTCTGTAAACTTCATCTTCAGGAAAAACCCCGTGACTTTCCATATGGAAGTTCTGGTTCTGCGGTCCTTTTGAAGGAAGAAGTCCCATTGATTGTACATCCTGTTTTTTGGATGTCCCATTGATTGGAGGTCCCACTGGCTGGATGTCCCATTGACTGGAAGGCCTGTTGATTGGATGTCCCACTGATTTAGGATACATCCCTGGACGTGCCCAAGGCCAGGCTGGGGGGCCCTGGGCACCCTGATCTGATGGGGAGCAACGAGCTCATGGCAGGGCTTGGGGCTGGGGGGGCTTTGGGATTCCTTCCAACCCAACCATTCCATGATTCTGGGATTCTATGATTCTATGGTGCTATGAAATGAATGCATACGTGAATAAAACCAGAGCAGGGCACAGGGGGTGAGCAGGTCAGATAAACACTCACTTCACAGCAGATCAGGGCCAGCCCCGCTGTGGGATTTCCCTTTTTAGTCCTCACCTCTCCCCAAAGCCGAGGCTGAAATGTGCAGCAGAGCTCCAGCTATTTCTGGAAAGCATGAAGGGCTAAGCCAGCGCCAATGCCTGATGAGAAGGGGCAAATGTCAGGATTTAGTGGCTTTCTGCTGTTCTCCACTTTGCATTTAAATCTCTGCTGGAAGCAGCTCACTTGGGTATGACACGGGATGCGACGACACCCATGCCCTGGGACACAGCTCACACCTTTCTCTCCAGCCATGCAAATCAGAGCTGACACCTCTGTGCACCCTGCACAGAGCTACAGCTCTATTCCAGGCGTACCTGGGAGCAGCTATCACAGCACAGCAGTGCATCACACCCCATGATGTTGTTAATTTTGCTGAGAAGCAGAGTGGACAGGCCCAGGCTGTGGAGCCATTTGGATTTAATAATTCACTTCTGTTGCTTTTTAGCCCAGATTTCTCGACCAATTGTGCAAGGATTTATCGTTTGCAAACTGTAAGTGAATTACTGCATGGTAACCCAACCCCGAGGAGGGGCTGATATCCTGCATGTGGCTGCTGAGTGGGGGCTGGGGCTGCAGTGTTGGGGAGAGCCCAGATCCCTCCATGGGAAGTGATTTCCTTCAGGGCAAGGAGGGGGAAAAGCAAAGGATGGAGACGTGGGTCAACACCTGAGAGCAATGGGACAAAGCTCTTCTGGGTGGCATTGCCCCTTCTCACTCTGGCTGAGCCCAGAAAAAAGCATCTCAGCCAAAAGAACCATTTTCTAATTTAAAAAAGAAAAAAAAGAACGGAGAAAAATAATGGGGTGCACTTTCATCATAGGAGCAACCCTGGGCTCCAGCTCAGCCTTCAAATCATTGGGAGTCTTCTTCTTCCTCCTCCCTTTGTAGTCTGTGTTCAGTGTCTAATGTTCCTCACTTATATCCTAGCAGTCAGCCTTAGGAATCGCGTGGCAGTGAGATCCAGAGGGGAATTAAGCTCTTCTCATCACTGTGGATGTCGCCTTGGCTTGGTTGGCTCTTCCTTTGTTCAAGTGGAAGAGCAGCCATGACTCACATGCCACATCGTGTAGGTGTGGCACGTAGGGACACGGCGTGGTGGGCATGGTGGGATGGGGGGGCAGCTGGGTTTGGTGAGCTTCCTACGGCTCCTGAGCCATTGCAGCCCCCAGGGTCTGGCCATGATTTTGCGAGAACCAATGGGGCCCAAGAAGTGCAGAGCACAGAATGGAGTCACCCTTTTATCAGCCCATGGGGCAGCACTGCACGCAGCGCTTGTGCACCCACCCCCAAGCATCTGCTTGATTCAGAGCTGGCCAGCACCAAAGTTCAGCTCTTTTGCTCCCTCCCTCATTGCACACTTGGTGTTTTGCATGGAGGGAAAGGCAAGAAATGCTGCAGCAGCTTGCAGCTCGTTGCAAGGCTTGGCTGGCCCTGCAGGCACGCAGCACAGCCGTGAAAATCCTCTTTCCTTCCCGCTGCCTCTATCCACTTGTTCCCCATCAGCCATTGTACGGAGCGATCCGCGTGCTTTCAGCTTTCTGCTTTAATTGCCATGGAAATCTGATAATTTCATTCTAAAGGAGAGCTGAGGAAAACTCAGGAAGAGCTCCGATTACTGAAAACTGGAAAAAATTAATCTTGATTAAAGCACTTCCCCCCTGAAAATAAGGACCTCCTGAACCCCGCAGAGCTGATTGCTTGGGAGCTGCTCTTCGGGCAGTGTCTGACTGTACTCGTGCTGTATTTGTCCTGCGGCAGCGTGCAGGGTGCAACCACCACAAGGCAGAAAGGAGAAAACCCCCAGAGGTGTAACTGAGTGGGATGTCAGCAAGAACTTGCTCCAGTTCCCTTCCAAGGCAAAGAGCCAAACTATGCACGTTACCCACCCAAGCCAGCAAGGCTGCACAAATGCCCATCAGCTGTCAGCACCCACAGAACTTCTCTGGTAAAAACATAGGGTTTGAGCATCAAAGGTGTTTTGCATGCTCAAATGTTGCTTTATTTTTTATATTATTTTTATTATTTTTCTTGATATTCGAACTTTCCATCCCACCCATGCAATGAGGCCCTCCCATGCTGCAGGGTCCCAGCAGCCCACCCCACACAGCCCCATTCCCCCAGTATGAGCTGGAGTGGGGCTTCGCCCTCACCCCCCCGTCCCTGCTTGCTCAGCCCCGCAGATGCTTGCAATTATCTGCAGATGCAGAACGTGAATGCAGATTTGGTGGTTACAATTTGTACCCCCCAAAATTGTCCTTTTGAAGAGTTGTCTCCGAATTTCTCCAGGCTTTCAACACTGTATTTATTTAGCAATTGACTCGAGGCAGAAGAAAGCGAACATTACCCTTGCTCTGAATCTCCTTCAGCAGGGGAGATCTATGGCACAATTATACAGAAACGGGCCGGATTTGCTCGGAGGAAGGCACATGCAGGGCAGGAGCAGCAAGGTCAGCCTGGTCCGGACCTGCTCGAGCCCAATTGCACGGAGCAGAACCTTCCCAGTGCTGCTGCTGGCAAGAGTGTGCTTTTAGAGATAGGAGCAGAGGACAGAGCAAGGTGAGCACACTTCCAAGCACAGATGAGCTGACAGACACTGCAGCAGGCCTGCAAGGATTATAGCAATTTATCTACATATTGTTGTCATTCTCGTTCAAGGTCGGATTATTTCTGTGCTCTCCTAAAAGCCTCAGGGATAGTTTAAGTTGCCACAAGAAAGATCTTGCTGCTTCAGTCGCGGGAAAGCTTCTGGTTTTCCTTCAAACCTGCGATATTTGGGTTTTATTTCGTTTTGCTTGATAGCAGCTTCCAGTGCTCCTGTGACGTGGTTGAAACCCCAGCAGCCACGGACACAAAGCTCAGCAAAGCAGCCCTGCCAGCACTGCTCACATTCCGTCAAATCCCTGCTTCAGAAAAAGGAAATCACTGCAAAAGGGGAAGATTAGGGCAAGAAGGCTTGTGCCCAGGCTGGGAAACACTACACGCCCCTAGCAGCCAGCTGTACCTGCTATGCACTATCAACTTAATGCCATTTTGTTTGGAATTTGACTCGGCTGCTATTAAATAGATGTCAAAGAGACAAGATAAAGCCCAACGCTGCCTTCCTGATGGGGGCTGTGGGTACTTGAATCTCATCGTTAAATGAAGCAATGGAAATAGAAGGCAGCAGAACACCCAAGGCCACTCTGCCAAGATGTGCACATCAACAGATTTTGCAATTTCCTTGCCCCAGGGGAAGCTCAGCACCATGACTCTGCATTTTCCTTGTGCAGCATCTTGCTGTGTAACACCCAAGTGGGTCCACGGATGCATATTCGTGGCATTGCCTGCACTCTGACAAGGTCCATGTTAAATAAAGACACCGAAATGCAGTAGTTGCCAAATCATCTCCTGCAGCATCAGATCTTCTTGCATGAAGCTGCAGACCTGAGGGTGGTCTTCAGCATCCTGGGGAACAAGGAGGGGCTTCGAGGGGAGGAGATCCATCTGCATGGGAAGGCTGAGACCTTCTGCCTCCCCAGGCAGGATCCTGAGGCCATCTCTAATCACCTCCTCCAACATTTTCCCCCAGATATTAGAATCACAGAATCATTAAAGATGGAAAAACCTCTAAGATTATCAAGTCCAACCACTGACCCCACCACGGAAGATCCCACGAGGCACAAACCCACGGTCAAGTCCGTCCCCTTTCCCATCCATCACACCACTCATGTCCCACACCATTGTCCCCAGGGGTGGCTCAAGCTGCCCCTCCCATGAGCAGCCCCTCCTCTCCCCTCAACCCCCCCATACTGGGAGCTCCATCAGTCCCACAGCTCTACAGGACAGCCCCGAGGGGCCGCAGCCACTTCCCCTGGACCTCATTATTCCATTGACAGCAGTCAATATCTCCCTGCATAGGAATGTATTTACTTACAGGCACATAAGTAATTCATTTATGAAATTGAATTATCTGACTAGGGAGATCGTGTGTTTTGATTGTGTAGCTGCACTTCTGAAACCGACTTAGAATTGATAAAAGCCAGATGGAAAGCGGAAACCGTCCATTTCATGACTCTTTAAACGTTTAAGTCGGTTAACCCTTGTACTGCACCAGTTTTGATGTTGGGCCAGAGTGTGGAAGCAATTTGTTGGTGAGTTCTCAGGATGCAAAGGGGCTGCGAGCGCTCGCCGGGTTGGGTGCCAAGGGGAAACGAGCGGTTGGCCTCCAGCTACAGAGACCTGGGGGAGAAAACGCTGCAGAGCAAGAGGTGTCACCACGGGGACTGCTGCAGCCAAGGACATTCTCAAGGAAAAGGCAAAATCCCGACCAGCAGAAGGGCTGCTGAGCCGTGCCGAGCAGAGCAGAGCCCACTCCCCGCACCGTGCTTCCCTTCTTGTTTTTTTTTTCCTTGGAGTTTGCTCTTCCCCAGGGCCTCGCGGTGCTAAATTTCCATTACTTCTCGAATTACCCAAACCTGTCCAAAATACACGCCCGTGGTATTACAAACCGGCATCGCATTCCCTTAATAACTGAGGGAGAACGTGACCCGTTGGCCCGAGCCCGGTGCCCGCGGCACATCTGGGAACATCTGCTCCGCATCCTGTCCTGCAGGTGCCGGGCTCCGCGCACCACCAGAGCTCTTCCTTCCGTGAGAAGCCCCCGAGGTCAAATGGCCCTAAATTGGCTTACGGCCCTGCTTCTGCCCATAGGGAAAGGGAAAGCTGCCCGGAGCAAAATGCTTTACGATCTCGGTTTCCATTTTGTTAATATTTTCCGAGGCTGTTTTCTTGTTTCCCCGTTGCCAAAAACAGGAAAGAGCGACATAACTCACATAGCAGAAATCTGAAATAAAGGCGTCTGCCCGCGGAGGAGCGGAACCCCGGTGCTGCCCTGCTCACTGCCGCCCTGTGTTCCCTCTGCAGATGGACATGTCACCACCTCAGAGGTTTGGGGGCCACGCTTCCAGAACTGGGGTTTGTTTCACTCAGATGATGTTTTGTGGATCCCGGCAGAGGTGGTGCTCTGTCCTCAGCAGTGCCATGAACTCCGTCATTGGGCAAAGAAAACAGCGAGGTTGTGAGGGGATCTGCAAGTGGAAAATTTCCCTCTGCCTGGAGTTACCCTTTTCAGGGCTAAAAGAAGTTAGAAATTGTGGTAATGTGAAAGGCCACAAGAGGAAAAACCTTTTTAGCAAGGCATGAAGCAAAGGAGCAGAACAACTCCTCCATACCAGGTTGCTTCACCAGGAAAATTAGGTAAATTGTGACTTTTCTTCTTATTATTATTTTTAAAATATGGAGCAAAACATGTTAATTCTTCAGACTTGCTTGGTGGGGACAGTGATTACCAAGGAGAGCAAGGAAGGGAGCAGCTCCTCATGTCAGCTTTCCTAGCACTGCTCCCAGTGAAATTTGGGCAGATTTGGAAAATGCAATCAATGCTTTGGGTCAGAGAAGCCAAGCCCTCGGTGACCATCCTCACCATGGGACAGAGGGTCGATTCTGGGCAAATATAACCCAACATGGGTGCTTGGATCCCATCCCCTTCTGCAGGCTCTCACTGCTCGCAGAAGCATTGAAACACTTTGGAAATCAGATTGGGAACGTATTTCTTCCCTGAGATTTTCTTTGGGAAGCAGATTGGGAATGTATTTTCCCCTGTGATTTTCTTTGGGAAGCAGATTGGGAATGTATTTTCCCCTGTGATTTTCTAACACGGGGTTTACAAAACTTGATCTTGTAAATAGCATCCTGTTATTGTTTACCAAAAAACTGATTGTTTCACAAAACCTGAATCAAGTTATGACTGTAGCAGAGCAGGCCTACGTCGCCATCAGTCCTTAGGGGCAAAAACTTTCCACCTCTGCTTCAGGAACATCAATAATTATCCTTATTTTCCAATAAAAATCCAGGGCAAAACCCTCACGGGGATTCAGCAGCTGCCTCAACACCAGCGATCGCATCCCAGCTCCATGCAAACAGTGCAGATGGTGCTACCGAGAATCGCGGTGTCTCAACTCCAAGCTTGCAGAGCTGCTCATTACAGCACTTCTCAGGAGCATGGGATAATTTCTTAACCGAGGGGGGGGGAAAAAAAAAAAAAGGAAGAAAGAAAATTAATTTCCTTCCCTCCGCTCGAGTTTCAGGGGAAATTCCACGTTGTCGCCCCAGGGAGAACCCGCAAAGGAAAATGGGGAGGAAAAACCTTTTGGTGAGATGATGGAGAGCAACGCGAATGCTGCTGCCCAGCTGGGCTGGGAGCGGAGCGCAGAGCCCGGGCAGGAGAGCGGCTGGGCTTGGGCCGACCCGGGGGGGGGGGCTGCATCCAGAATGCGCTCACACGCTGCGTGCACAACGAGGGGGGGCTGCAGGAAACGCTGTTTGCAGGCTCCGGCCTCCAGGTGGCAGGCAGAGGCCGGGGTGCTTCGGGCTGCGCATCCTCGGCCGAAAGCCCGAGGCGTTATCGGTGCGGGTAAAAAACCGGGACAAACCGCGCCGGGTCCTTCAGAGCGCTGTGCGGACCGCCCGGCTTCGCATCCCTTACCCCCGTACGTTTCAGACCGCAGGTGATGACACCCGGGTGCTTTTTTTTTTTTCCTCACCATCTCCATGCCAGCGTTTTTCTGCTACTTCACCGTTTCCAGAGGCGCGTTCCCTGTTGCCATCCCACGGTAGGTCTCACCACGCTGGAAGCCTTTCCCATCCTTCTGAAGAGAGCGGGCACTGACCTCCAGCATCACGCTGCCATGGGAAGAGGGCTCTGGGATGAATGAGCTGAGAGCAGGGCACCCCATTGCTGCCCCCAAAAGCACCTTCTGCTGAGAGCCCAGTGCCAAAGGAACGAGGTGGGGCTGCCTGGCAGGAGGTGCCCCTACAAGGCTCCGCTGGGACAGAACCAGCTCACCTTTCCAGGGTTATTTGCCAGGGAAGCAAATTGCACATGACAAGCGTTTGATTACAGTTTATAGCCAGGGGAAAAAAAAAAAAAAATCACAGAATAAACATCTCTGCATGAAGGACTCTCTATAAATGACAGAAACTGGAAATTGAGCAGGATGATTGGCATTGGCATCCTGGTGCCACACTGCTGAGCTCAGCTGGGTGAGACCCCATCCCCCCAGGTCACCTCTGTGCTCTTGGGGCTGGCTTTGGGGACAGGGCCATTGGCAAGGACAGGGATTGCCAATTCCCTTGTGGGGACGGGGAGCTGTGCCATTTGTTATTAGTAACACCCATCCCGTTCTCGGTGCTGTTTGGGCACTGTGTGCCACAGAGCAGATGGGGCTCATTTGAAACCCTCCAGATCGCAGGGGTCCATGTGCAACTGATAAAGGCCCATTTAGGTGGGGGTGCTCCCCAGGCAAGTCCAAGCAGGACGCCCTATATGTTTTCTAAGTGCTAAACTCAAGGGAAATTACTTCACCAAAACCCGATCCAGACCACAGTAATGAAGACTGTGATGTAGCCAGTGTTCAACCATGTTGACTTTGCAGCACTGGAATTAATCCATCTGCATTGCAGCTCGGTGAAATCACTTCCAGCCCGCAGCGGCTCCGGGGCTGACTTCATCCTTGTAGCCCCAGATGCTGAGCCCTAGGGGACAGGGGAACTGGGGCACAGGGAGAGCTGCCCATCCTAGAGGGCACCAGGTTCTTGTTGGGGACAGGAGGGCTCTGGTGGCCAGGAGCTGGTGCAGGTGGCATCATGGTGCCATTGCTGTGCTTTGTGTCCCCGGGCAGGTTGGCTGCTTTGTTTCACCGGGTGAAAACACATCCCAGAAACCACAGAAATCCAAGTTTTGGTGGGGTTTCTGCAGCCAAACTTTAGGAACTGATGGATTCTGACCCTTGGGAAGGCTGTTACATGCCTGAGTACTGGGATGAGCGGCACAGGCCACCGCCAAAGGCACACAGCCTTCCTGGCATTGCACTGCATATTGAGACAGCCTGCACAAAGCACTCAAATTGACCAGTTTTCAGCTTTCTGAGGGGCTCCCTGTTTAATCTGCCAGCAAGGGCAGCATTTAAAACACATAAGGGGAAGAAACCAAACAGACAGCTCACGCAGTGCCATGGGGTGCATCTTCAGAAACCATCCTAAAAGGACAGGTTTTAAGGAAAGCCTGAGTACATCTAAAGGCATTTTTCAGCCTCTGTGTTCTTGCTGGGCTTTTAGCAGTCTTACCTAACCCCGAAGTGTAATTTAATTAAGTTTGTTTAATTTTTTAATTTTTTTTTTAAATGCATGTGGGACTGGTAAACTTAATTAAAAAGAAACATTGCTAAGCAGCCTGATACAGTTCTAATTTGATTTAAAGTACTGGATGATACCAACATTAGAAACGTAAACCGATACGTGACAAAAAAAAAAAGAAAGATCTATGTGGAATTTTGCAGTTTCTCCTCGTTCACGGCAGGCTTTAGAGACGGGGTGAATTGCAAAGATTTCTTCCTCCCATTCACTGCTGCAGGGCGAGGGATATTTCCTATGCAGCAGAGCCCTGCTGGCTCACTGTGCTGTGTGTGGGTACCTTCGTTCCTGTAACCTGGGGTTACATCTGCGCAGCAATCTGTGCCAGAGCTCCCCAGGATTTCAGGGGAGCAAGGGGAGATTTGGGTTTGCAGCTGGACAAAGCAGAGGGTTTCAGAGGGGGAAGCTTCTACCCAGTGGGAAGGAAGCAGCTTCCATCTGCCCCAGCTGTAACGCTGCTATAGATGTGCAATGCAATACACCCTATTACACGATGCGCTCAGACTCACCTCTGCTCTTTGCTGTTGCTTTGCTCAGGTTGTGCCTCACAGCTCATCCAGGCACCCACAGCTCCACACTCAGAGCCTGCCCAGAGCTCACGGCAGAGCCAGGCCAGGCACCACGCAAACATCGAGGCTGCAAAAGGGAGAAAATGAGGCAGCTCCCCTCCAGCACCACAAACCCCTCCTTAGAAGGGGCTGCAGTCAGGCTCTGAGGCTGAGAAGCCTCAGCCCTGTATCAGGAGCATGCACAACTATTTTCCAGTTGAATGCAAGAGCTGGAAGTCTCATTCCAATACCCCCTTAAAGTTCACTTATTTTAGTGCATATTTTTTAATTATTATTAAGATTATTTTTTAATCTGTTACCTGAATCACTTGCAGAAACACCCCCCCACACACACCAAAATTATCTTATTTTAGCACATACTTTTTAATTACTATTAAGATTATTTTCTTTCCACCTCTTACCTGAATCACTTGCAGAAACAATCTCCCCTCCCATCACCCTGAAGCTGGGTGCTGGCTGGCACCACTCTCTTTTAACTGTTGCAGCCCAGGTAAATCTCATCAGTAATTAGGAAGGGAATCACTGCGCTCACCTGTAGCCCACAGCTGCCACGTCCTTTACACCCCTGCTCCGCAGGGGACAAATGGGTGGATAAGGCCCCGTACAGCACTGGATGGGTGCAGGAGCAGAGCAAACCGAAGACAAATAATTGAACAAATGCTGAACGCTGGGACTCTCGCTGCATTCAGCTCTGCTGCTCGTTTCCCGGAGCTGCTGCTTTGTGCACCCGCACGGCGCCGGGGCAGCGAGCTCCCAGGGAGGCTTCATTCAAGCGCTTGTTTCAATCCGAAAAAACCTAACGCAGATAAAAATGTTAATGGACAAGATTTCAGCTGTTCAAATCCCCTTGGTTTCTTTTGCCCTTAACGGCATTTACCCCCCCCACTCCCCTTGCTGCTGAGCCCCCAGCGGGACCCGCAGCCCCAGAGCCGCCGACACACGGCCGAGGGAAGCGCCTGCAGAACGGGACGAGCAGCGTTTGCCTCCAGCCGCGCTCGGCTGCGGCGCTCGGAGCTGCGATCTGCAGCGCTGCGGGCCGGCCGGGAGGCACCGAGCGTCTTTAATTGCGCTTCCCTCCCTGAAAATGAGACCTTTGTGGCCGAGAAGCGATCCCGGCTCCCCCTGCAGCCGCAGCACCTCCCGTGTGTGCAGATCCCCGCGGGAGCCCGCAGCCTTGCGGTGCATTCAGTGTTACCTGTTGGACCGGGCACTGGATAACAGCAAGGCTTTGCGTTGTGTCCTGCCAACTGTGCTCGATGTGTCCTTGATTTCTGTGCAAGCAAACAGAGCACAGTCATTTTGGAGCTCGGCTCTGCTCTGCTTGCACGCACGGGAACACAGAGCCCCAGTGCTAGGGCAGCAGCGGGGCAGGCAGCAATCCCTGCACGGGGCCCTGCCCATCTCTCTGCCATCCAGCTGTATTCACCAGCGATGGAGATTGAAAGATACAATTCCATAAGCTTTTTCCTGTCTGATATAAACGACAGAAAAGCAAAACCGCCGTGCTGCCTTTGGGTATCCCCTTCTCACCCTCCTGCTCTCACGGCTGCATCTTGCACCCCAGCTCTCAGGCCTAACGCACCTCTCTGCACCCTGACCTCCAAACTGCAGCATCCCAGGCACAAACCACACCGAGCAGTGCGTGGTGCTGGGGCATGGATCGTGGTGGCACGCTGAGCACACCCCGGCGTGGTTCCCTGCTCCCCTGCAGCACAGGATGTTTTCCTCATCCTCAGCCATTCCCTGCATGCACCGTTTCTCAGGGAGGTCCCGAAGATCCCGGATTAGTGTGGAGCAGAAACCAGGGCTGCACGCATTGCTTTGCATCGACGCTGAGCTCCGGCGTGATTTTCATCAGCCCCGTTGTTTGTGGAAGTGCCTGAAGTCTGCGGGATGTGGGATAAGAGATGGGGGTGAGGAAGGAGCACATCTGTTGTGCCTGAGCTACGGCTGGAGCTCGGAGTGCTGGCCAGCACTGGCAGGGCACGGAGTGGGTACAGGCAGATGCTGTGCACCCAGGGCTGCTCGAGTTTCTGGGGCCACTGTGCCCATAGTCACGGTCTCAGGAGGGTTTCAGGGCTCTTCTGCCCGCAGACAGCCTTCCCGGGGATATTACCTCTCTGTTCCTACTTTATAGACTGCGTCTTAGCTACACAAAAAATCCAGCAGTGCAGGGGAGGGAGCTAAGACCAAAGCACTGCACAGAGCACTGGAACCAGCATTCCCCTTCCATGCTGGGGGTTCCCTCCAAGGGACCACAGCTCTGTGCAGATCACTGCACCCCGCGATGCTCAGCCGGACCCGTCCCATCCCATCCCACCTTGTTTTCCCATTACCCAAAGACCGAGCGAGTTTTTCGGAGCAAATCCCCTGCTCACGTTGCAGGGCTGTGGATTTATGGCCGCGGAAGGCGCTGAGCCACCAGGCCAGATGGTTATTTGCTAATTTTGAAGGTTTGCAGTGGTTTCTGGATCTCAGCAGAACTGTCCCCGTTTGCAGACAAAATGAACCCGTAAGTTGAACTGCTTCGTCTCTGAAATCCCTGCGTGTTTCCCTTCTTTCCTTATTGAAAAAGACCATCTGATATTTTGCCGTACAAGTTCCAGTCTGCAGTCTACGACCCGGCGCAGCCAGAAGGAAAATTTGGAAGGGAAGATAAGACAGATCTCCCTGCTCTCTGACCCGTGAAGCCCCTTGCCCAGTTTGCTTTGCCCCGCTTTCCTTTCTGGCAGCAGCACCAGCAGTCGGTGACACCCATCCTGCAGTGCTCCCTGCACTGAACTGTGCACAGCTCCGCAGCCACCATAGGGTGGCAAATCCATCACGCTTATTTATTACTTCCAAATTAAAACCAGAGAATAATATCCCTCGTCCCTAAGGGGAAACGTGGAAAAGCAGAGTTTCACCCAGCTCTGCATGGAGAGTTCACGTGGTTTTAATTTCAAATACAAAGAATATATATAGCTTGGTTCGGGGGTGACATCACTCTCCTTCGAAAATGCCCTGCGATTTGTTTTCCTTTTATTTTGAAGCCATTCTCCTCCATATCTGCTGATGGATATTTGTATTGGCAGCTCCCATGGAATAGCAAGATCATATATTTTCTGTTTAATTTCAATAATCACTTCCTAACCGAAGTGCAAGCTCACAATTCACCGGCACTTCAGTGCCTAGGAGAGTGAAAGCTTCCTCGCACTCTTTCTGACTTATTGTCCTTCTCCCAGACGCACTCTCCTCTCTGAGCTGCTGTCCTCTTCCCTCTGATGTTTGCTATCACACCAACAATTGCTGCAATACCCAAACTGAGAACAGCAACAAAGTGCTCAGGAATAGCAGTGTTGGGAAGAGCACACCCCTCGCTGCCGGGCAAAACTCAAGCCTGGGCCTCGCATTTACCTTGCAGACACACAGGGACAGAAGTCTCCAGCCTGTCCTCAGTGACAGCCAGGTCAGACCGCGGGGTGTGCACATCCCATCTGCACCACAGGACACCACGGGGAGCACGGCCCCACCGTCCCCCTCCTGCGTGGGGCTATAGGATAACCCTTCCTCAGTGCTATTTCTAATTTCCCTTCTCCGGTGCAGTTCCCCTGGTATTAAACTGAGAGCGCTCACTTCTCCCACAAACAAAGCCCTGAGTGAAGGGCGTCCCCGAGCCCGTCCCTGCCCCAAAATCGCCCAGGGCACAGGGGCACAGAACGTGTGCTGGTGCCATTCTGAAGGTTTTCCGCTCCGGCCGTGCGGTGCAGTTTGCTCTCCCCATATCCTCTATGATTACACATTCTTGGAGTTTTCTTTAAGCATTATGAGGAAAGTTCACCGCGGCAGGGCTTCTCCCCTTTGCTCAGCTGCAGAAGAGGCTGCTTCTTGGATGGATTTTGTATTGGGAAGGAAAGCCCAGGAGGACAGGACCCCATCCCCACCAGGCAGAGACCTCTCCCAGCCCCATCAATGAGCCTGAACTTCTGGCAGAGCTTGGAAAATGCCCTGCCCTGTTTGTTAATGGGGCTAATGACCAAGCAGTGCTCAGTCCTCAGCTGCAATCACTGAGACAGACCAGAAGGCAGGAGATGGGCTGGGAAGAGGGACCCAAAAAATGTCCTTCACAGCTCAGAGCCAACAATGCTTGCTTTTCCCCAAATACATTGGGATTGCAGTGGGATACAGGCCCTCTGCAGCATCCCAATTGCTCTGCCCCAGCCTTGGCTGTGGGTTCAGGTGGCAGCAGGTGGACACAGACCTGCTGGGACAACAAAATGATCCCTAGCACCGAATTCAGCTTAACTTTCCCCCAAATGCTGCATGGATTGTTTTTGCTTCGCTGAATCATTTCCTCGGGGCTTAAGCCTACTCCCCGTACAACCTTCCTTTGTGCTGATGGATAAAATAACATAACAGAGATTTATTTTAATATATCCTTAGCTAATGCTGCGCATGTGGCAGGAGGGGAGGAAGGCAAATCCAACTCCAAAGTGCCGTGTTCCCCTTCTCCAAATGGAAGGGGATGGCTCCCTGCCCCTCGGCCACGGGCACCAGCTGGGTGCCCCCCCATGCCCACCCACTGGGCCAACCCGGGCTCAGTGCTGCCCCTTCCTGCACCCACAGGTCCTTCAGAGTTCATGATGGGCAAACTGGGACGGAGAGTGAAATAGAAGCTACTCTGTGGGACCTGACATCCGAGAACGTAAGGGGAAGCAATCTCACCAGCGCCGCGCTCAGCTGCTAGGAGTGTTTCTGCCAATTTTTGCTTAGCCTTTAGGAGTGTCTTTTCAAACCGTTGTTTGCTAGAAATGTTCGTTAATCTGCTGATGAGCAATGCCTCAATGATTCAGATGAAGTGGCCACGCTTGGAGAAATGGAAGGTTGGTGCGTGTGTCTGCACGACCCAGCACAGAGCCAGTGCTCCGAGCCGCTCTGAGCGCAGCTGTAAAGCAGCCCCAGAGCAAACCCCCATTCCTCCCCATGGCTGAGAGCGGCGGCGTGCAGGAACACGGCTCTTCCTGCAAGAAAACAGTGTGATTTGCACTGTGCACCATCAGCTGCTCGCTCATGTTTCTCCCGCAGTGCAATGGAATGAGCCGAGCAGTGTGCTCCGAGCCCCGCTCCCCCAGCGGCTGCGGATTCAGCCTCCAGGTTTCTATGCTGTAACCCTGTTATGAGATGAAAACAACTTCCCCATCAGCATCATGAGGAGCGCACGGTGGAGATATTCCAGGGTCGGGAGCCAGGGCTTTGTTTCACACTATGTACAAAGAAAGGTTTTCGCGCTCGCGGTGCTTGAAACAGAGAACGAACGATCCTCTGAGCTCTTCTGTTCGACCTGACACTGTCTCAGCCCCACATTTATAGCCACGGCTTTGTATCAACCCATGACATTCAGGGGGAGACGGAGAGGATAACGGTGTCAGAGCGTAACGGAGCGCAGACGATCTCTGTGCTTCGAATTTTGGCTTTGCAGTGTTTCCTTCAGTTTTGTTTCGCTTTGTTGAACACAAAGAGAATTTGGACAAAGCCAAGTGCTGCTGTAGCACAGCGAGGTGCTTCCAAGGCAGCCCCAGCACGGCCGGGAGCTCCAGGCTTTGGCATCCACCTGTGCTCCCCAACACGTTCGTGGGCGCTATCCAGGATCAAGTTAAGCCAACATCGCTGGCGTATTGAGCGACACTTGCTTTGAAATTGAGTTTGTTCATCCGAACTTGACGCCAAGTGATTATTTGCTCCATTTTCTGATGACTGTAATAGATGACATACCACCCCATAACTCATTAAAGACAACAAGATGACAAAGCCTGAGAATGGGCTGAGTCGGTCTCGGGTGGATGAAAGCTCTCCACGGCCCCTGGAAACATGGCCCTGCCGCCTCCATCTGACATAACCCCTCAAAATGTTCCTGATTATATCGTCTCCATTGCGCTTTATTTTTTGTTTTATTTTTCCTTGTAGGAAATTAAAAAGGGGCCGCTTGATCCCGCTCCAAGTTCTTGCGATGTGTTGCAATGCTGAGGAAATCAAAGATTACTTGAAATACTTCTTAATAATCTGTCATGTCAGCAGAGATAAAGGTTCGCGGCCCGTGATCTCAGCTGGCTTCTATCAGTGCTAGGAAGGGAGGGACCCCCCCCTAGACCCCCTCCTAATTAGCAACATGCTTAAGGAATGGTCCATTTCTCCAGGTAGAGAAGTACAGATGGGTATAGACAGGTACAAACAGCAATCAATGTGCTGAGCCCACTCTGAGCTGAGTAACGAGCATCCCCAATAATGAGCATGCCCAATAACAATCAACCTCAGTAACAAGCAACCTCAGTAACAAGCAACCTCAGTAACGAGCATCCTCAGTAACGAGCATCCTCACATGGGCATCTGAGGACAGCAGCAGTTTGTGGCACTGACACAAACTGGACACGTCGGCAGAGGGCTGACGTTCAGTGCTCCCTCTGCCCCATCCCAGCCTGCACCTCACCCACTTCCACATTCCCCCGTGAAGGCTCACCTGCCTTAGCTGATGCTTTACCAACACTGTCCATAAATTTAACTTCCTTTTCTTTTTTTTCCTGGCCTGGGGTTACAGCCCCCATCCACTTTGGGGTGTGGGTGCCACTGGAGCACAACGGCACCGCAGGGATGCTGCAGTGGGAGTGGGACACAGGAGTGGGACTGGGATGCGGGAGTGGGATTGGGATGAAGGAGCAGGATCGGGATGCTGGAGTTGGACTGGGATGCTGGAGCAGGATCGGGATGAAGGAGTGGAGGTTCGCTGCCTTTGAAAAATGAACAAGAAAAAAAACCGACGGAGACAAAACCGTCCCTCAGCGCCGGCACACGGCGCGGGGACACCGAGGTTCTCCGGGAGCGGCCCCGCCGGGGCAGCCGGAGCCCGGAGCCAGCACCTGGGCTCACCGGGGAAGCC
>NC_034416.1:1510841-1525455 GCF_002078875.1 Numida meleagris
TTTTTTTTTTTTTTTTTTTCCATTTTTTGTGCTGGTTCTGGTTAAACGCTATTTTCACTTTTGTTGGGAAAGTGGCCCCTAGTGTGCAATTATGTCAAATTTCTTTGAGTTTTACAATTTAATGGAGAACAGTAACTCTTTTATTGATCCTAGACGGGGCCGGCTCCTCTTCCCCCGCTCTTCCCCTCGCCTCTCCCTTTCCCCTCCCACCCCTCCTCCCCCCGTCCCAGTCACTACCAAATGTCACTCAATGTTTCTTACGCTCCCATCAGTTTCCAAAACAAACAGTGGGAGCCGCAGCGTCCTCTCGCCTCACTCGGAGCACCTCGCCGTGCCCGCTGCCCCCCGACGGCCGCCGGCTGCGGGCCCCCCCGCGCCCGCATGGAGCCGCCGCCCGGAGCTCCGCCGCCCGCCTGAGCCCCGCGGCCGCCCGGGGGGAGCCCGGCCCGGGCTGGGGGGGCATGGCGCTCAGCTCCCGGGCTCACGCCTTCTCGGTGGAAGCGCTCGTGGGCCGCTCGCACAAGAGGAAGGGACCCGACGGCCGCGACGAGGAGAGCGGGGCGGGCTGCAGGCAGAGCCGCAGAGCCCCCGAGCCCGGTTGGTAGCGGCGGGGCAGCCCGGGGGGGTCCCGGAGGGGTCCCGGCAGCCGCCCCAGCGCTCTTTCCGCTTTCTCTTCCCTGCAGAGAAGCGGCCCAAGGCCGGCGCCGAGAACCGGGAGGTGGGGGACGAGGTGCAGGTGGAGCTGCAGGGCTCCGAGCTCTGGAAGAGGTTCCACGAGATCGGCACCGAGATGATCATCACCAAGGCCGGCAGGTAGCGGCCCCCAGCCCCCGGCCCCGCTCCTGCCTCCAGCCCTTCCCATTCCTTCTTTTTTCTCAACTCTCCTTCACTGTGTTTTTATCCTCTTCTTCTTCTTCTTCTTCTTTTTGGCTACATTTGGTTTTTTTATATTATTATTTTTTTTTCCTTCGGTGCCCATTTACTTTTTCAACCCATTTTCACCGCTTTAAACAACCACTGCTATGGACGCTCCCTTATTGCCACCCCGTGCCCTGTGCAGGCGGATGTTCCCATCGGTCAGGGTGAAGGTGAAGGGGCTGGAGCCGCTGCAGCAGTATTACATCGCCATTGACGTTGTGCCAGTGGACTCCAAACGTTACAGGTATGATGCTTTCCGATGGCAGCCATGGAAATGGTCCCTTCTGCATGGCCAGGCGGCCAACAGCTGTGCTGGAGTGCAGTGAGAATGGAGGGATGGATGGATGGGTGGATGGAGAGATGGAGGGATGAATGGGTGGATGGATGGATTGGTGGATGGATGGATGACATACTCATGGATGAAGGGATGGAGGTATGAGTGGATGGCAGTGTGGGTGGACGGTGGATGGATGGACATACCAATGTATGGATGGATGTAGGAATGTACTAATGGATGGATGTAGGAATGGGCCGAGGGACAGACATATGGATGGATGGATGGATGGATGGATGGAAAGACTGGATAAATGGATGGACACGTGGATGGATGGAGGGATGGATTGGCACGCTGGGTGTACAGTGTGCTGATGGTGTCCCACTTGGTGCAGGTACGTCTACCATAGCTCGCAGTGGATGGTGGCGGGGAACACGGACCACTCCTGCATTACACCACGGCTCTACATCCACCCTGACTCCCCCTGCTCGGGTGAAACATGGATGAGGCAAATCATCAGCTTCGACCGGGTGAAGCTCACCAACAACGAGATGGACGACAAGGGGCACGTAGGTGTGGGGCAGCCCCGCCGTGGGGCTATGGGGGTGGCTCCGGGCAGCGGCTCATCCTGGCGCTCTCCACCCGCACAGATCATCCTGCAGTCCATGCACAAGTACAAGCCTCGCGTCCACGTTATCGCCCAGGACTCCCGCTTCGACCTGGCGCAGATCCAGTCTCTGCCGGCTGAGGGGGTGCGCACCTTCTCCTTCCAGGAGACCGAGTTCACCACGGTGACAGCCTACCAGAACCAGCAGGTACCCACGGGGCTGCGGCCGCCCGGCCTCCCCCTGCCCAACGGCCCCACTGAGATGTTGCTTCCACCCACAGATCACCAAGCTGAAGATCGATAGGAACCCCTTCGCCAAAGGCTTTCGGGACCCCGGCAGGAACAGGTAACAGCTCAACCACCCCCCCCCCATCACGGCCTCAGGCCCGGCCCTGGCTCTCAGCCCCATATCGCCTGCAGGGGAGTGCTGGACGGGCTCCTGGAGCCGTTCCCATGGCGGCCACCGCTCGCCCTGGACTTGAAGGCCTTCAGCGCAGACAGCCAGGGTGAGTCTGTGGCTGTGGGGCCAGGTTGGAGCTGTGGGCAGCAGGATGAGGCCGGAGGGCTGAGCTGGGGTCATGGGTGCGGGTTTGGGGCTGTGAGACTCTGGGTGTACGGGATTCTATGATTCTATATCATTTTTTGCCCCAAGTCCCACTGAAATCAGCGTGAATGCTCAGGGAGAAGCAGTGACAGCCATGGCGGAAGCTGTAGGAAGATTTAGACAAACAGAAAAAAAAAAAAAAAATATATATATATATATATATAAATGTGCAAGAGACCATTTTGGAGTGGGGCTGTTGTGGCCTTCAGCCCGCCACGCCGGCTGTTTCCAAACCATTGGGGGACATTGCTTAGAATCGCCGCAATAAGGACTAACGAGCGCCGGCGCTGGGGTAGCTCTCCTCCCCGACACAGCGACGCGCTGCCCAGCAGCAGAGAGCACTCACCCCCTGTTCAGATGTGAAAATGGAGAAAGAGAGAAAAGTTTTCCAGGGAAAAGCACCCCCCAGACCCCAGGCGTGCACGTGGGGCTGCGGTCGCCTCTGCTCCGCAACGCAGCTCTGGGAAGTGCCACCTGAAATCGGGAATTGGTGGCACCAAAGGAGACCTCAGGGAGCTGCAGCTGGAGGCGGCGGTGCGACCCTCGCTGCTGTCACAGACCCTGGAAAGGCTTTTGTTTTTATTGCTGCCAATGGAGCCGTTCCCCACGCAGCAGGAAAACGCTGCGAAAGTGGCAGCAAAAAATCTGCGCTGTGCGGGCAGAGAAATGCAGAGTCGTAAAAAGGAGACACAGGAGAAGTTAAGAGGTTTAACACGTTGTAAAGAGAGAGAGGTTTTTTTCCCTTTATTTTCCCCTTTTTTTCCCTTTTTTTCCCCTTTTTTCACCATTTTTTTCCCTATTTTCCCTTTTTTTTCCTATTTTTCCTTTTATTTCCTTTTTTCCTTTTTTCCTCTTTTTCCATTTTTTAAACCTTTTTTTTTTAACTTTTTTTTTTAATAGGAAATATCATTTCTAACACAAAAAGCTGCTCTTGAACCTACCGGGCAGGCTGCAACATGGGAACAGGGAGAGGGGCTGCAGCGGGGACTGAGAGCGCAGGATTTGCAATTTGCAGTTATTGTCACGCAGGCGCTAAATTGTTACGGCTTGGTTGGATTTCTTTTTTAACTAATAATGAGTATTTTTCATAAGGGCCAATATTCTAGATGGCCTTGAAGGTCCCTTTCCAACCCAAACTGTTCTATGATGCTGGAAAGATGTAAATAGAACAAAATTCCTGTCTCTGCTGATAAGAAAAGAATGTTTCTGGGGAAAAGGGGAAGGAAAGGGAAAGGGAAAGGGAAAGGGAAAGGAATAGCAATCTTGAAGCCCCAAAGCCAGAAGGCAAATTAAAAATGATAGGCTAAAGAAAAAATCAGTAATCAATTGGGATTTTAAAGCCTGGCAGGAGCAGCAAAAAGAATCTGCTCTTCGAGTTGCTCTGTCCTCCCCACCGTTATGCCCAAATCTGTATGGGGGGTTGAGTGATGCGCTGCTTCGGGCACGGGCTGCAGCCAGAGAGCTCGTCTGCCTTCTTGGGAATGTGCTCATTCGTTTCTTTCCGAAAAGAAAGTGTCGAAACGCCACGTGCATTTACAGCTTCAGGAGACACCCACGGTATTCAAGGGTACTTCTCAAATTGCATGGGGAGCCAAGGAAAATGAGTCAATTCCTGTGAGCAGGAAGGGACAAGAAACTCTCCATTGGGCTGAATGCATCTTTTTGTTCTCATGCGCGAGGAGGGAAAGCTGCCTGTAATTTGCACAGAAAACTGGGAACCTCAAATAGCGGCGGTGCTGACACGGGAGGCGGTTGTCGCTGGCACAGCGGGCACAGAGCTGGCGTGGAGCTGTCCCATCACATCAGTAGGGCTAGACACACACGGGTATTTTGTAGACAAGTGAGAGCATCGTGCAGGCGATGGATGGATCTCCCTGCTTCCCCGTTGGTGACGCTGGGATGCGCAGCAGCAGAGAGCAGCTGGCTGGATCAGCCCCTGACCCGCTGCGGACTATTCCTCTTCTTCCTTCCAGGCAGCAGCTCCAGCTCTTCCCCGGTGACCTCCAGCGGTGGGACGCCCTCTCCGCTCAACCCGCTGCTCTCCCCTCCGTGCTCACCTCCCTCCTTCCACCTGGCTGTGAGCGCTGCCAGCGTGCCGTGCCCTGAGCCCCACCTGCCCGGCCTCGGCGTGCCCCTCTGCTACCGGCTGTGCCCCGCCAACCTCCTCCGCCAGCAGCCCCTCATCCTCCCCAGCCACCAGAAGCCGGGCGGCCCCAGTCCCCACGTCCTGCCCCACCTCGTGGTCGATGTGCCCAAGCTCTCCTCCCTCGGCATCGCCGGCCTGAAGAGCACCAAATCCGAAGACCTGAGCGGGCCGTGTCTGCAGGTCCCCAGCTCCGCCAGCCAAATGCTGTATGGATTACACGCATCTGGAAACATTTTCCCATCGAGTCCCATTGCTCGGGAAGCACTTAATTGTTCCTTACATCCTCCATATGGTTTGTACGGCTACAGCTTCTCCGTGCCATCCAGACTGACGAGCGCGGCGAGCCATTTCGGAGTGAGTGACAGCCTGCCCGCTGCCTTCAGGGACGGCCGGTGCAATCACCCCAGCTGGCACTCAGCAATTAACCACTGCCTTTAGCGGGATGCTGTCATGTTTCCGAGCGTCGGTATGTAACGCAAGCCCATTCCCCGGTCGGCCCCACGGGCTTGCTAATTGCTGAGTACGAAACACGGCGCGGTGCAGGAGCGGGCTGGTGGGTGTTTAATTTGAGGGTAGAGGTGCAGTATTTTTGGGACCACGGAGGGCTGTGGCGGTCCAAGCAAGCTGAGTGATGTTTGTGTAGGATCGTAGGGAAGTCACCTCTTTACTGTTTGCACTCTGAAGCGGGAACGTAGACGTCTGCATTTCCACAAGTATGTTTTCCTGAAACGATCTAGCCTCCCTGCAGTCAGCTCCGAGCCCCGCCAGCTCCTGCTCATCCCCCCTGAGGATTTCCCCTAATTCCAAAGGGGCCCTCTGAGAGCGTGGGTCGGCGGAGGAGCTGCCCGCAGCTGGGGGCTGGAGCGTGCTCACGCGTTGACTCGGAGCTGGTCAACCCCATGGAAGTGCCTTGACGCTGCGGGACCTGCATGGCAATGCGGACGTAGATTCAAGGCTCTGGTGCCACATTAAGGACACAGAGCCCCGTGCAGGGCTGCCCAGAGCTGTCCCCACGTGTCCCGCAGCGCTGGGGGCAATGAGAGCAGAGGGGACACCCCCAGGAGCTACAGAGGACAGGGACTGCACAGAGTTACGGACACCCCTCCCGCAGTTCCCACTTGTTTTATTATTCACCTGTGAATAATTGCGTTGTTCCTGTAAGCAATCTCCACTCCCGGGGCACGGATTACGTCCGCTCCTCGAAGCCACTTCTGTTACCTTTCCTACGACGGATTTGATACAAAGTGCCTGGCGGGGACCTGCCGTATATCTGGGATTAAGCAAAGAGAATTCTGTATCTACAAACATAACGCAGCAATATGTAGGGATTAAACGTAGGTTTAAAAAAGCAAAACTGGTATCGCTATTTTTATTTAAAAGAACGAGATTTTTTTTTTTTTTTCCCTTTGGGAGCCCTGTTTCCAGGCTGGTGGGCTGGGCTGGGCGCTGCTCGTGGCCACGCTTTTGGGGCTCTTTGGGTTTGGGCTGGGGGCGGTGGGCAGCACCCCGTGTTCCAGGTAGCGGGGCTGCGTGGAATACCCCCGAGCTGTTGGCCATGAGCTGGGGATCATGGCGCACTGCGGCTGCTCGGCGCTTCCTTCCACTCACAGCATTTGGAGACCTGAGACAACTGCAGGCGTTCTCACTTTTATAGACATTGGGGTGAGTAAGAACACGAACCCAGCGCTATCGTGCTGTCCTTAATGGAAACAAGGAGGAAACAGCATGGGGTCTCTGAAAGGTTGAGCCATTTTGGCCGCTGAGCTCACCCAGGAGGAGCCCAAAGTGACTCAGCACCATCTGCCTGCACTCCAGCACTCAGCAAATAAAGCCAACGGCACGGAAGGCGCCGCGTGGTCCCCGTGGGCTGGGGGTGGGGGTGTCCCAGCAGCGGGACGAGGGCTTAAAAACCACGGAGACACAAAAGCACCCGTCATGTTTGTCACCAAAGGGGCCTCACCCCGCACCACGGGGACGGGAAGGCTGGCCAAGCACGGCACACCAGGAGGAACGCTGCCACTCGCATTGGATCTTCTGAGGTTTGGTCCGTAATTAGACGATAATTTGTAGCGCAATTACGCCAAACAAAGGAGGGCCGGTTAGCCACGCAGAGCGGAACAAATAAGCGCACGGAGCATTTGAAACGTATCCAGCATTGAAACGATCCGCATCTGCGGCTCGGCCGCATCCCACATGCTGTTCCAATAAAGCTGCAGAGAGGGAACAGGCAGCGGCTCCCAGCAGAGCTTCAAACGTTCGTGTTTACAAATTTGTATCGCGCATTAATATGTAAACACGCGCGATAGGAAACAGATGAGCCCGCGGTGCCGACGTCTCCTTTCTCCTTCCATTTGTGGGAGCGCGGAGGGCGCGAAGACGCGGCGGCTCTCAGAAAAAGAAGGCGGAATGGGAAACCCGTGCTCCGCGTTGCAAAGCTTTGCATCCCGCTTTAAAGCCGCGCTGCCCCGCCGTGCATGGATTGGAGCGCGTCAGCAGCGCTGCGTTCCCTGCCTTGCACGCCAGGAGCGCGGTGCAGCGAGAACCAGCTTCCAGCAGGTAAATAGAAGGGATTTCGGAGCAAGCCGTGTTGAGACAAACAAGGGAAATGGAGAAGTCACCTTCCTTGCAGCTTATAGACAAGACTGCGAACCGCCAGCCACCTCTCCTCACCCTGCTCAGTGCTTCAGGGTGCAAACCCCGCTCTGTTCGTGCAGTTTCTGCGTTTGATGGTTATTTACAGACCCCTTCTCCTCCGTGTCCCTGCGGTGACGTTCCCCATCAGGACCTGCCCGCCGCATCGCGCTGCTCACCCCAATGCACCAAGCTTTGCGGAGCCAATTAAGCAGAAGACGCGTTCCAGGTTTTCCCTTTGGGCTGATAAATCAAGTGGCACGACGCAGCAAGTAGAATTCAGGACCTTCTGCAGAGGAAAACGCCGACGATAAGGGAGAGAAAGTGTATTTGCTGAACAAAAGCAGGGGTGGGTGTGGGGGTTCGGGATGGTTTGTGCCACTCTGAAGCCTGAAGATGTACGAGACGCGCTCAAGGGATCTTCAGACATTTTCTCTCATGCCAAAAGCCCTCTCTTCCGCATTGCGAGCAAAGAGCTTTTTGCAGGAATTCCCTTTTTCCCTTCGGGCACGGGGTCTGGTGCAGCTGGGGCTGCACAGTTACATGCACCACGGCCCTGCTGCTCTGGGGATGCTGGCTGCCCTGTCCCCTCTCCGCAGACCCAGGTGTTCCCTGTTGTGTGCACGGCTGGGAAGACGTGCTTGCTGCTTTCACGCTCACCAGGAAGGTTCTAAATAGCATGAAAGCAGCATCCCACCATCCCACCGCTCCCCTCCCCTCTCTGCTCCCTGACAGCACTTCCACGCTCAGCCCTCTGCCCGCTCCTTCCTTTATCGTCATTACATTCTTACCGTGGAGCGAATGGAAGTTGATAAGCGATTTCCTGCACTGTATTTCTTCTAACCCTATCAATATTGCTAATAAAATAGCGCCTGGAACAGCATGTCGTAATGCCCAGCATGTCAGCCAGCTCCGCTGCAGTGCAGATAAATACGTATTTGGCCTTTGGCTTTCAGACACCGGGGTGATGTCTCCATCCTGACAGCAGCATCGGTGCTCGGCAGCACTCACACCAGCACCGAGCTGCTGGGAGAAACAGCTCGCTGCATTTACTGCAGGCCTTCCAGGATCGGGACAAATCAGAGCGCACCCAAACTTCCCCTCAAAGCAAATCTCAGCATTTCCAAACCTTCCCAGTGCCCCGGCATCGGCTTGGCACGGGCATCTCCCACTGCAGAGGCGCAGGAAGGTCGACACAGAGGCATGCTATGGGACGAGGGTGGGAGCACCACTAGGAGGGACCCCTCAGAGCAGCCCTTGGATGGGCTCAGAGCTCAGCACCCGTTCCTTAATGGCACTTGAGAGAGCGGGCCCAGTCCGGTTTCATCTCAGCCTTTCCTCTTTGATGGCCACGCTCGCCCCAAAGCAGCCCCAATTCCGCCGTCTTCCTTCCTAAATGAGGGCACACCTGCGAGGAAGGCGCGTTTCTTCGGGACATTCCTGATCTGGAGCGCATTACGCCGATATTTTTGTTTTGTATTTTCGATGATTTGCTCCAGTGATAACATAATAGCGTGATATTCTGCCTGGGACTGATTAAAGCGGCCCTTTTGATCAGCGCAGCGGATTGAAACCGTTGTTTATTTCTGGACACGGCTTCAAGAAAAAATAAAAGAAAGAAAGAAAAAAGAGAAAGGAAAGAAGCTCTGGGCCGCTGTGGAGGCTGGGGTGGGTTTTTGTTGCCAGGGGAATTTACTTCACTTTTGGTAGTAGTGGAAAATTCCTCTTTTCGGCTTCAGTGCTGCAATGGGGAGAGCAGGGAGGGTCTGGGCACTGCCTCTTCTGAAAATGAGGAAGGGAGAAAAAAAAGGAGAAAAAAAGGGAGGGGAAGGGAAAAATACAGGAAAAGAAAAAGGAGAAAGGAGGGGAAGAAAGGGGGGGAATGGGGGGAAAAAGGGGGGGAAAAGGGGGGAAAAAGAAGCTCCTTTTCCAGTCTCAGAGCACACCGTGCCCCCAGGCACAGGAAACACAAACTCCTATGACCAAACTCAGCATTTCCTACAGAGATCCTCTGGGATGTTCTCTCAAATCACTGCACACCTGGCAGCCCCCCATATCTCAAACAAAACGCTGCAGCTAAAAAGCTTTTCCTTTTGGCTTTATCTACTGAAGCCAGCATCCTCCTGCTGCAAAACCTGGCTGCAAGTGTGTCCCTTTCTTTTATCTCCAGCTCCTATACAGACTTTTGGGAATGTAGATTTTAATTGCATGAATATTTTTAACAAAACCCAGCGTGCAACAGCTGGCAGAGCTGCCAACCCACCCCACCCCCACCCCATGTGTCGCTCCCCATTGCCATGTGCTCGCATCAGCCAATTCCTTGGCCCGGTGGAACTGTTTTATACACATTTATTGTGGCTCTGATTGCTCTGGTTGCAGTTTGCTGTTTGTTTGGGATGTCTGGAGCCACACATCAATGCACTGGTCACCTGCTTCACTATTTCTCACCGCTTTCACAAACCAGAGCCCACAGCACCTGACCCTCCCAGCAGAACACAGCTCCTGCCCATCGGCATCGCAGCGTGGAAACAAAGCACGTTATTTCGGGGTGCTCATTCCACCTGTGTTCACCTTGGAGGCAGATCCCCATCCCCGGGACAGCCCAGGGCTCAGCGGATGGCGATCTGCAGTGTGTACTCCCTGCCCTCCCCCAGACCTCCCAGTACCAGGAAGGAGCAGCAGCACTGGTTAGCGAGGCACTGCTCTGCACCGAGCTCATGGCAGCACAGCCACCAATGGGTCCATTTGTTCAAAGGGTTAAAGCAGAAGCAGCTCTGACAGGAATCCCCAGTTGGCCCTGCATTGATTTCTAGCTTTCAGCTCTGATTTTTCCAGCGGGATTTGTGCCTCCCATCACACGCAGCCCTGGAGGTGAACGTTGCTCTGATTTCCGCATTTTACAGCCGCAGCCTTTGAGGATTTTCATGAGACAAGGAGCATTGCCAACACCAAGCAGAGGGTGAGGGGCAGCCCCCGGCCCCTTTCTGACTCTGCCCCCTCTCGCTGAGATCTGAGCAAAGGGAAAACCCAGATCCCAGCGTGGGAAACACCCCCTGCCCCACTCTGCCCTGGGCTGGTGATGGGATGGCTGCAGCGTCAGCCTGGGCTGGGAGCGAGCTGTCAGCAGCTCCCCAGGATCTGACAGCGCCCAACAAATGCTTCCCCCCCACCCCCACCTCCTCCCAACCCCACACATCCATCAGAGCCCACTCTGCTCTGCAGGCCCCAATGGTGGCAGAGCCCATGGCACAAAGTGCAGCTGGCCGGGCCGCTCGAGGAGAGGGCGAAATTCAGTCTTGGTTCCATCTTGGGGACTTAGAGTATAAATCAGCATTGAATGTTTCAGTGCAAAGAGTTATTTCCTGCTCCCCTTCTGTGCCCCAAGCGATGTTCATCATGTGGGGGCTGATCTCAGCTGGACACACGTCTCAGTGATGCACTGGGTGATGTGAACGGGCTGAAGGAAACACAGCAGAACAGGGGGTGGGTGCAGAAACAGCAGGGTTAGGATCTGCAGAGGAGCCAACCACGCACCTCCCCACACTGAGCTCTGTCCCCTTCCAGCTCTGCTGGCTGCACACATGGCTGCTCATCAACACAGTCCTAGTGGCATCTCAGGGGGCTTCTCCTTGGGGGTGGTATCCAAAATGCATCAGAAAAAAGCAATACCAGGCAGTGTTCTCATCTTTTTCACGTATATGTCACAGTCCTACAACAGCAACTTAAGCAGAATTGTAAGCACTTTGTTGGAACCACACTTTGGAAAAGACACTGAAGCAGCTCCAAGCTTTCATAGGCTCACTAAGATTGGAAAAGGCCCCTAAGATCACATTCCTACCCCAACCCATCGCTCTGTGCCACATCCCCATGGTTCTGAACACCTCCAGGGACAGTGACCCCACCACCCCCTGGGCAGCCTATGCTGCTGCTTCACAGCTCTTTCAGAGAAGAAATCCGTCCTAATATCCACGCTGAGCCTCCCCTTACACAGCGTGGGGCTGTTACCTCTCATCCTTCGGTTCCCTGGAGCCTCAGCCGCAGGGCTGAGCTGATCACAGGTCGGCACAAACATGGGTGACGCTGTGCCCTTGCCCAAGAAGCTGTCCATGAGCATCCCTCCTTGCTGCTGGGATAGGGTGCCCCATGCCCACCCCATGAAGGCAGCAAAGCACAATGCTGCAGCAACAACAGAGGCAAAGGGTGAGCTGTGAACAGGGCTGAGTGCACATCTGCCACTGGTTTGGCCACACCACGCCATCAGACCACAGTGCCGGGTTGCCTGTAGAAATAAATAGCAGCTGGGGCCGTATCCTATTACCATTCCTGGGGGGAGCTGCTCCTCTTTGACGTGATGATGAAGTTCACCTGTGACCAACGAGGACTTTGTGTTCAATTAATTAAGATGCCGTGCTCTGCAAATGATGCCTTTCATTCATTCACTCCTGACAGCGCTTGGGACGTCTCTATTGCCGCCAGCACACTGCATAGGGAAGGGGAAACCCCAGAAAAGAATCACAGCCTTTATTTTGGAAAAGCTTCCAGTCAGCTTTATTGTGTTAATGGTAAGTTACACAAGGAACAGGCATGAGACAGCCCCTGAGGCCCCTTCCAACCCAAGGCCACTCTAAAACATTGCCTGAAGAACACCTTCCCCTTTGGAAGGTCAGTCTTAATCCGATCTCTTCCTGATGGTGAAGGAAATAGGCTTTAGTTTTGAAAATAACACCGTTATTCCCACACTGTATTTCCCACCAACGCAACCTGTGCTTGCCTTTGTGCCACGCCAACAATTGAAAACCATCCAAACCTTCAGAAAGAATTTCAGATCCGCTTTCTGCGGCACGGAGAAGTGACCCTGGTTTGAAGGAATCACCCCCAATCCGCTGCAGGAATCATTTCTTGGTCACGGGACCATCTGTAATTATCTCCTGGAGTGCACTCCGTCGGTGCATCAGTTTTCAAACACAACATTCGTTTCTATTGGCCGTGTTTATTTAATTTTAGCTGATTAGCACAGGGCCCAACAAGTGGCTTAGACTAACAGCGTGTCACTGCCCAAGCATTCTGTAGGCAACGAGAAGACATGGGACAGCGCACATGTTGCTTTGTCTGCATTAATCTATTTACATTGTAATTCTTCAACTGGTTTTAATGGCTGCTTCAGCTGGAAGCGATTAGTCACCCAAATGAAAGCCACATTGCTCACCCCGCGTGCTGTGAGCTTTGCGGCCGTTGTCTTCTCGTTGCTTTTTGTTTTCCAAGTGGAGGCGGGTGCCCCTTGAAAACGCCTCAAATCCTGCAGAGGGGCTGCTCCCACTGCTCGACTCCATGCTCCCATTTCTTTCTTTTTTAGCCAAAATCTCAGGTGGGCCGCAGGTACCTGAAGTGCAGCGCTCTGTGCTGGTCTCCCCACACCTCCCCGAGGTTCTCCCAGCCCCGCACTCCTCCTGCCCCTCCGTCTCAGGACGAGCGGTGACGGCCCCACGTTGCGCTCAGGTTGGATGTTAGGACAAATTTCTTCTCCAAAGAGCGGTGATGCGCAGCACGGGCTGCCCAGGAGCTGTTCCAGAACCGCGGGGATGCGGCACTGAGGGATGAGGGCAGTGGGGATGGGTTGAGGCTGGCGGACGCAGCTCTCTGCCCTTCTCACTTTGCCACAAGCCGAAGGCCCTCACAAAATCCCACCTCCCATCTACAGCACCTGCAGCTCGTTACACACCGGGGCACAGGGCACGGGGTCGGGGCAGCCCCCAGCCAGCACCGGGCAGCACCCAGGCTTCTCAGAGCTGCGGGCAGAGCCCATCCCTGCAGCACAAGAGCGGCGATAGCGGATCCGTCCTCCAGCAGCTGGAAGCAGAAGAGCCGCCAGCTGCTCTCCTCAGCACGTTGCTGCGTCTCAGCAGCCCCCTCGTTCCGCCACATCTCGCTCCAGCACGCGGCCCAGCATCAATCAAGCGGGCTGGAAGCATCCTGGATCGGCTCTGCAGAACAGAGCTCCAGTGATTTACTGGCGGATTCCTCCAGCTCCTGTTTTGCTTTCATGCTGGAGCAGAGGTCAGCGGAGGCAGATGCATGCTTTCACTTTGTCTCGCATTTGCTGCTGTCAGTCCGGCCCCGCTCGGTCCCTGCGGAGCAGCGGGATGTGCTCGTGCTCACAGCCCCGCGTGCTAATTGATTTTCGGGAGCCCATTCATCAGTTTAATTTAGTGGATCACCCACCAGGTTTGCTGTTCACTGTCAAAGGTAATTCAATTAAAACTCCCGAAGTGTGACTGACTGCTCTGTGTTAAATGTGCTCGGCAGCTGTGATGCCGCATCCCCATCCCACCCCGTGCCTGCAAACGGCCCCGGCCCGGGACCAGGCCGTACCTTGGCTGATTAACGCACACAGCAGGGCCAAAAATTAAGTCCAAATGCCTCCTTCGGTCTGCAACAGCATGCAAACATCTAAACACAAGAACTCCAACAAAGGCAAAAGCCTCAAAAGTGGTGAAAGTCAACAGTGGATACAATGACTGTAGGCGCACAGATTAAATCCGGCATTTTTTATTATTATTTAGTAACCTTCAAAAGAATTGAAGTTCTATTTTCAAAGCCGTCTTCACCGTTAAATGAGGAAAGTAGAATGCACAGGTTGAGGTAAAACTGATTTACTGAAACAGAAGCACAGCGGGCTCGTTGGTGTCAATAATCCTAACCCCACAAATATCTCTGCTGCAGACATGGATGGAGCCGCGTGTTCTGTGCAGAGGTATCAAGTCCTCCAGTGCTTCCAGTGGGGTAAGGGGGTCAGAGAGTGCTGTGAGATTTGGCTGCTGCCAGGAGCCCTCCTCCCATTGCCATCGAATCCCTCTCTCCTGCTGGCATTAATAAATTAAGGCACCTGCTCCACCAATCAGCAGGAAGCTGGAGAATCATTATCGCTTCGATCCGGAAACGACGTCCATCACGAGGGAACAAATGAGGTATGTCAGCTACACGGGGCTTTAAAAAGAAAAAAAAGAAAGATTCTGTTTGTCAGATGACTGCAGGAAAAGTCGATCTCGCTGTGATGGACTTAATCCACTTCCAGGTCACAGCAATTGGTCACGGCCGGCTCTGGGAGACTGGAACTAATTTACAACACTCCGAAGGGGATGGCAGCTTTCCTGCAGCCTCCAGTCAGCGCTGGGCTCCATCCGGGGCCGGAACCGACACCTCAGCAGCAATAGGAGCAGCGCCCAGCAGCCAGCGTGGACCCATTCTGCAGCAAGAGAGAGGAAGAAAGCCCTGCCAGCAGCACCAAGGCAAACACCCCAGCAGGACAGGGGAGAGAACGGGCACATGTAGAATAGAGGGAGAGGACAGGGAGAGGGGAGGACAGGGAGAGGGGAGGACAGGGAGAGGGGAGGACAGGGAGAGGGGAGGACAGGGAGAGGGGAGGACAGGGAGAGG
>NC_034416.1:1525630-1611917 GCF_002078875.1 Numida meleagris
GAGGACAGGGAGAGGGGAGGACAGGGAGAGGGGAGGACAGGGAGAGGGGAGGACAGGGAGAGGGGAGGACAGGGAGAGGGGAGGACAGGGAGAGGGGAGGACAGGGAGAGAAGATCTTGATGGGATGTTTAGGAAGGTTTTCCCATCCCTGCCAGCTCCTTTTGACAGAAATTGGTGGTAACAAAGTATTACGAAGCAGATAGTGGGGAAATTAAATTAAGCTGATCGTTATCTTGTCGGATAAGCTCGCATGTCTGATTTATTACTTTAGACTTGAGGGAAACGATCATTTCCTTTAGAGCTAACAACTTCGGGCTCTCCTTACCAGCGCACGCAGCCTGTCTGAGTAAGAAGCTGGGTTTGGGGCTAAAATGTGCAGCACTTTCTTCAGCACCCTGAAGGATGAGTGACAGCCGGGGAGCAGAGAGCCTGCCCCGAGCAGGAGGACACTGCAGGGCTTCCCAAATTGCTCCATCCTGCAGCACGGTGACCGCCCGCCTGGAGCTGCCACCGACCGCGCCTCCTTCCACGTCAAACAAGTTCAATTAGCACTTGGAAGTCGTTGCAGATTGGTCAAATCCATCTTTATCTGAATGGCAACGAAGAGAGCTGCCCCCGATCTGAGTAAGGCCACTGACCCCGCTGGGATTTCATGGAGAAAACACGGCCCAGCAGACGTGTCAATGCTGAAACCAGAAAGCACAGTGTGCCCTACAGAGAGTCCTGAACCAAAGCCATCGCGTGCTCCATCAAAACCTCAACCCACGCAATACTTTTGTCTTAAAGTGAAACTTTCTGTTGAAACCCATTTTGCGTCAGTCCGCAGCGTGCCTCTGTCTGCATGAAGCACTGGTGATGCTGGCCGGAATCCCATGAGACAAAGCTGCTCACACCAGCGTGCCATGGCTGCGAGAGGCCCCTCTGAGAATGAAGCCATCATTTCCGTAGGACCTACACAAAAGCAGAGCTCGAGGCTCCCCCTGCTGACGATAACGGAAGGAGGAAAGAAACCTTCTGAGCTCCATGGAGGACCAACGCAACCACCAGCTGCTGCTGGTGCTCCTGCTGTGTACATTAAGGACAGCAAACCAACGACACGCTGCTCACACAGCACAGAGCTGTGCCAGGAACCTGGGAACACACCTCAAGTCGATGGGCTGTACAGTTTTATTTACCAGTTGCAGTTACAAACCGTCCCATACAAGTAAAGCCGTTTCCACCATGAGCACTGCCGAGCTACAAAAATCATTCTCTCCTCTATACAGTTGCTGAGCATATATAACAAAACATCACCAGTTTTTGGCTCTGAGGGTCTCCACAAAGGCGAAGTGATGGTATTATCCCATTGGAATTGAGATTTCTTTTCCTTCCCTCTCCTCTCAGCTGGATCTTCTCATGGCTTCGCTTTGGAATCCAAAGGAACGAAGACTGCCTTGACACGAGCAGTTGGAAACATAATGCAAAGATAACCACTGTCCATAGTAAATCAGGAAAAAGCAGCGAGCAAAACCACCCTGAAGCATTTCAAGCAATGTCTCACCTTGGATGCGTCTGCTCGTAAGTACAAACACTGAAGCACTATTGGGTAAAGAGGTTGCATAAATCCTCATACAATTTATTTAACATGAAGCGGATTTCTACAAACGTTTACTGTCATCTTACAAGAAACACAAGAAATGGAAAAGCGAGGAGCCAGAGTGGCTCAGAAAAGAGCAAACGTTTCCAGGAGAACTCAAATGGAAGAGCTATACCAAAGTCAAATACTGCTTTAAGGGTAACTTCCAGTTTGAAGCATTTCCAAAACACTGGAGAAACACATAACTCATTACCAACGTTACTGTGGCAATGTGGTGAAGGGCAGCTCTCATACACAAGGGCCCTTTCCCCAGGAGAAGGCAGAGCTACACACAGAAGCCACCGGTGCACGATGCTGGCAGCAGCACACAGCAATGCTCAGGGTGAAAGCAGCAGGGCAAAGATTCCTCCTGGTCCCAACCTTCTTTTCCTCACCAGCAAAATTCCTCGGTTACTTGTCAGCTCCTTACAGAAAGGGACTGAACACCAGCCTGGTGCTAGAGCTAGCAAGCTTGGGACCTCTGGGAGATCAGAACTACGGATCAAGCTGGGTACAGCCAGGAAGATAATGAAGCAAAGTTAATATTCACCGTGCAGCAAATTAATCGGTCTCTTCTCTTCCTGTTCTGAAATTCCACCAAAACCCTGAGGTTCCACTCAAAGCAGCATTCTCAGAAAATCAAATACGGGAGACCAGAGAACTGCTGCCTGTCATTTCAAATAGCTCAACACCGAGGACAGTCTAAAAGCAGCAGCATTTTTAACATTAAAATCAGCCAGAAAAGAGAGCTGGAGCTGTCACACCAAGCACAGAAAGCCTCAGCAGCTTATGGTACAGCCCTACCAACAACCAACCGCAAAGCAAGCTCAGACCTGGATTTCACACACAGCAGCAGCTTTCCAGTCCTGCCATGAGATACGAAGTAACTGAGTGTCAAAAAATACACAGAGTTCACCAAGGCAAAGGCACACACACCAGCAGTTTCCACAGCTGTGAGTGACTTGGTTGCATAGATACACCCTTAGGTTTTTGTTACACTGATCAGGAGTAGCTAGGAAAAAGAAGGGGCAGCATGCTCTCCTTCCCTAATAGTTTTAAAGGACTGTGCCTATAGTTAAGATTCCATCATTTCTAAAATCATTTCTAAAATACCTTCCAGTTTCTCCTATTTTCAGGAGGAACGTTGAAGGGTGTTTAAAAGAAAGCTGCACTGAAAGTAAGGAAAAGAGCACATTTAGAACAAATCAATTCAGGCTGCTGGCCCGAGAGATACGGCTCCATGTTTTAGGTGGCTTTGTTCATCTTATTTTCCACATTTCATGTTCACAGTAACCCTGCATACCTCAGCACGTAGCATCCTGCTACACCTCCAAAGCGACTGAGCAGCACATCAAAAATGGCTTGAAACAGCTTCAAAGTTTCATCATTTTTGCACATTTTCACTGAAAAAATCCTGTTGACTAAAAGCAGGTAAGCAGTTTTTTACTGAAACATTTCCCCAGTACTAGAAAACCTACATGGTCCTCAGCATTGCTGAATTAAGAACTAATCCTAAGTCTTCACATCTTCCTCACCCCTACAAAAATAAAAAAGGAATCCAAAAATTCAGGAAGAGATTTTAACATCACCACTTATCACAACAGACTGCAAGCAGTTTCTGCTATGAATTTCTACCGTTTCTTTACTTCACAACCACAGGAGCCTGAAGCTGCTGAAAGCAGTCAGATTCTTTCACTGTGCAGAAGTGTAAGGAGATGAACTAAAACAAACCACCCTCTCCACTTACGACTTCCAATATTACAAGTCGCATTGCTCCACCTGCAGAGAGCAGTATTACACCTTCCTAAATAAAGCAGCTGCTCTTAACCCAGCAGAAGTCATGCACTCATCCAGCAGCTGCCTGGAGGCACAGCTGCCGTGCCCTCGTTGCTCACCCAGTTCTCACTTTGCTCCCTCCAACATCAGACCAGGAAATAACCCAGGAGCGTGCCCTGGTTGGAGCAGACAGGGTTGGGATCTTGGCTCATGAAGGATGACTGCGAGGATGTAAACCTGAGGAAAAGCACTTTGGTGTTTCTCATATGGCAGAAGCATGGAATACGATCACTGCTTTTCCTTGAGTATAAAAAAAAGAAATGAGTAGATGAAAAAGAAAGTACGAGAAGGAATGGAGAACAGCAAGCTTCAGTTATCCCATATGAGGTTTCTCAGCTTGAGCCTAAGGAGAACAGACAGCAGGAGCTCCCTATGAGCAGGAGCTCCACACCACGTTGGTCAAAACAGAGATGAATGGCATTACTGGCTGCACCACAGGATACTGAGGAGAAAGCAAAACAGAGAAGCTACAGCACTCAACATTAAACAACAAGCAAGCTAAAATATTCAACAGAACCGACCAAGTTGAAAAATATATTTTATTCCTCCTGGACTAAAGTGATCAAACCGTACAAGTTCCCAATTACATGAAAATAGCTTTTGATAACTTATTTATAACTGAACCAGCACAATTACTGTAGCTTTAGAATACTAAAACCACCACAGACTGAAGTCCACTCTTTCCTTTTGACAAGCATACTTTCATGAACTCCACGCTGTCCACCTCTAAGGTTCCAGGAGCTTGGCTATATAAGAAAGTTGGCTATTACAGTCATCAGCACCGAATATATCAGTTCTCCAACCACAAACAGTTCTCATAATTAAAAAAAAAAAAGAAATCACTTCATAATTTAAAATATATACCAATAACACTCCGCTTTTCTTTCAGCTAGAATGCTCCAACATTACCAGCTGACTTCGAATATCAACTTGATTCAGTGAAAAAAGCTTGCAAAAAATATATCAACTTCAAAATGTACAGAAAAAGACATTAGAGAGCTGATACTTTGGGACTACTTAATGTATTAGAAAGAAGAGCAAGCTCAGAGTGAAGTACCCTACGTTACAAATATTGGAACACCTACGCCAGACTGTGTACACCTTTCGAGTGCAGTGGAGGGTTAGTCTCAGAGTATTCAGAAAGCACAAAGGACTGCAGCTCTGTTTAACTTAGACTTGATCACGAAGGCGGGCCAGTCTCTGCGACAGCTCATCCTGCAGAGTTGTGAGACAAAAAAAACCAACTCTCAGTAAAATGAAAATTAATTTTTGGGAAGCGTGCAATCGCTCGGCAGCTTTGCAGTCGTGTGTCCCGATGGTGTTATCTCATGGACAAGTCCCAACAAGAAATTCTAAGCAAACACAGAATCCTTTACAAAAATCTTTTAAGGCTTTTCACAAGGCAAATGGAAGGAAAAACAAAAGCAAGGCCTTTGTGTATGGTAAGGGAGATGGCTGGATTCCTTAAATTCGGAGTAGGGAGGTGAGGCAGCTGTATGGAACTATGAAATAACCATGCAAAAAGATTCAGAAACATCTGAACTCACCGCATACACTAAACAGTGTATTTTCAATTATTGTGCTTATAAGACTGTTTTAACTACACATTACTTCTTTTGAATTGCTAAAATCTAATTAGAATTTAGAGAGTTTGCTCTGGCTGAGTGAGGCATGAATTCTCTTGCCGCATTTCTTTAGAAACATTCGTTTCTAGAGAATCTAACTTACCTGCTCTGCTGAGGCGACGCTTGTACCAACAGAACCTGTCTGCCCTTGAGGTAGTTCCATGTTCAGATCAAGACTATAGGTAACAGAAAAGTACAAAATCAGAACAAAGGTCAGGCATGCATGGCTAAAGAAGGTCCCTAGCGTCCTATGAACACTGTACCTCTGCTCATAAGACAGTCCAATCAAGAAACTAATTTCACCACCAAGAAGACAAGCCATACATTACAACCAGCATCAGGACAGAGCAAGATGTCAGTTTAACAATGGCATATCAGACACACCGTATGTACGAGTGATGTAAAGACAGAAAAATCTACAGCTAAGTTATAAATAACGACTGATGCCCAGAGGTGAAAGGAAAAATACTGATTCTTGTCTGCCTCCGAGAGACAGACGCTTGAAGCACTGGTACCTGACCTCCACGTCTGCCTGGAAGGGTTGGTGTTACCTACCCTGCTTCATCTGCCATTTCCTGTAGAAGCATATCCACTTGGTTCTAGAGGAAAGAAAAGAAAACTGATTCAGTTGCACTGCGGTAGCCCATGTCAAGTTCTTCTGCTCAATCCTGAGAGACCAGATTTTAAAATATATATGATTTAAAGTGAAATGTCTTTAACAAAACGTCTTGCTTAACCACCAGAGGGCTCTGTATGAACTCAGAAACAAGCAGAGTTCAGCTTGATAAAAGCCCATTCATTGAACTTCAGCATCTGAAAAACAATGCTTCTGAAGAATTACATTTATCTGTTAGCAAACAAAACAAACACATACCCCTGAATACAGCAAGTGCTATCAAATGCTGATTACAAATTATTAAAACAGTGCCTTGCACAATGTGGAAAAGGGTCCACCTCCACCAGCTTTGGTTTCAGGCTTATTTATAAAGCACTACCTCCAATAAACATCAGACAAAACTTGTGATGAAGCAGCACGCTCAGCATCTGGTGGACTAGCACGAGCTGACAGGTGCCAGGAATGTTTAACTACCTCAAGCATTGGTTAAGAATGTATTTTAGCTAAGAAGTTTACTAAGAGCTCATCAGAACACTCTTAATTCAATAGCAGAGTTAAAGATTTCAATAGATAATACAAAATCAGACCTGCTACAAGGGACAAAGAGTAAAATGCAATTACAGGACCCTCCACACCTGTGGCTGTAACCTGAACTACTCTCTTCACTGTAAAGAAGCAGAAGGTGAAAATGCTCCAGCTCCAGGTGTCTCAAAGCAGGCAGAAAGAACAGGAGCACATCACATTTCCATGCAGTGTTGACAAAGGTAAAATTTAAGATTTTTTTTTTTTTAATTTAGTATTCTTACCTGCGGCGTTGTTAGTGTTGTAGTGTTGCTCATTGTGTCTTCCATCTGTTGTGTCTGTACATCTAGTGTTTCAAACTGATGTTCAAATTTATCCATTAATGCAGATATCTACAAAAATACAAATCAAATCACTGACCTGCAGGTAACAGAAGGGAAACACAACACCAACCAGTAAAACTTTTTACATATGCCTCCACAAGAAGTTTCTATTTACCTTTTCCAAGTTCATGCTCTTCAGAGTGGCATCCATGGACTTAACTACCCCTGCCATTGACTTTGTTACCTGAAATGAGGTCAAGAATCTGTCACAAGCAAGAAAAACGATACGTTTCTTACCGAGTTCTCTCAATTCTATCCAGTTTCTACAGTATCAAATAGCAGTGCATACATTACTGTCATCTAGAACATCACTTTCTTTACAGGTCCTACCATTTGAAATTGTATAAATTAATTCATTCACTGAAAACTGAGATCTATATGGCATTAACTTCTGAGGGTCTCAAAACCTGTCAAAGGATAACGGATGTATTTAGGTACAGATCACAGGGCAGAACAAACTCCTTGCCTGAAGAGCAGCACAGCAATGTACCATAAAAGATTACTCGAGCTAAAAAGACATCTGGAATCACAAGTCCTACAACGTGACTGCATGCATTCGGGAAGGGATCTCCTTAGGAGCATGGATAACAGCAACTAACAAGAGTTGCACGCTAAAAATCATAGTGAAGAATAAACTGCTACTAAAGAGCAAGTGCCAGCAGAATTCCTTCAGATTCCATGAAGATGCTGAATTCAGGAACATGGCTCAGGGGAAGAACTGGAGATAGGTGGATGGTTGGACTGGATGATCTCAGAGGTCTTTTCCAACCTTGGTGATCCCACGATTCCATTCTATGATTCCAGCACCTGACATACTAACAACTACACCTGAAACCAGACTCCAACCTTTCAACTCATTACAGATGGAATTAAGTCACTCCCACGAGGATCAGAGGGCTAATCCTTTCCAAGGATGTGTGAAAATAGACTTACCTTGCCCATTGTCACTGCAGTCTGAACTCTTGCTGCCACAGCATCTACCCTGGCACTCATGCGCAGGAAATTAATGGCTTGATTCTTCTGGCGGATGGCATTTTCTGCATGTATCCGTGCGACTTCCATGTTACCCTTCTGGATGGCCTGTTTAAGAAAAAAAAAAAAAAAAAGCATTTTAACTTTCCTGGATCTTTATATTTTCCTAATAACCTATTTTATTTTTATAAAAGCATCCATTAATTGCATATATATATATTTACTAAAGGACAAAATGAAACTTTGAGAATAACAGTCTCTTTCAAAATAGATCTATTTTTCTGAGCAACTAAATGCCACAAGTTCTTCCTAAAGAATGCATCCTGATGCTTATTAATAAAGTATGGGAAAATTTATAGCCATAGAATTAAAGTCACAAGCATTTATCAGTATTATCAGCACACAGGCCAGGAAACAGCAACAGATTCAGCTACACCATGTAAACCACAGATCCAAGCAGCATGCTTCAGACTCAGTGCTCACCTTCTTAATTTTCGCTTTCTCAGCCTTCTCCTCTTTGTCGCATCTTTTTGAGTTCCTGTTGAGTTCCTTTGCAGCAAACTTCAAATTAAACAGGTGTTCTGCAGCGTAAGTTAAGGGCCCAAGAACAGGATCAATCCTTGCTCTGTACTATCCTGCTCTCCTGCTTAAAGCGTTACCAAGCCTAGCACTGTACTGTCGATACTAAAAACCTATTTTAAAACTATACAGACACTTATCATATAGGTCCTACTGGGCCATGAGAAATGAGCTCAGATCCCAACTGGCTCCATGCAACAGCAAATCCAATTCAGACTGATACACAAAACAAAACACACATCCCCCAGGAGAAACTGAAGTCTCATTCTGCTAGCTGCTTTCACCCACACACCCAGAGTCTCCGGCTCTCAGTGAAATGGAACAGCCCAGCAATGAAGGAGCAGCTCACTGGCCTGCCTGGATCCTCCTCAGCCAAAAAAAAAACAAAAAAAAAACGTTATGGAACAACAGACAAATTTGCTGGATAACAGCAAACTGGCTTGGCTGACCACACCCAGGATAAAGGCAGGGCTGCCCTTTCCAGCCACAGCGTGATCTCAGGTTTAAACAACTCATGCAGCCTTCCCATCTTTATGTCACGTGAGCAATTCTGGTGTCCTCAACAGTTCTGTCATCTGACTTCTTGGGAAAGAATACTTAAGTCTGCAAGAGAAACGTTTTTTATTTTTTTATTTATTTCAAGTTCTGCTTCAGCTAAAAGCTCCAATAAGAGAGCAGAACAAGCCTTCACCATGATTTATAGTCACTTGCATTAAACTGCTAGCAAGGGAGAACAGAATGTTTTGAAAATATTTTAAAAACAAACAAAAACTAAAACACTTTTTGTTTTTTTTAAGTATTGTTGATAAAAGCTCCCAAACAACACCAGTCTTTCTCAAACAAAAGAGCAGTATAAAGCTTTCTAGACTTTGCCAGCACACCATTTGACAACCCAAGAGGAAGATGCAGCAAGTACTAAGGTGCATAACAGCTAACTGAAAGCACGTAAAGCATTATGAAGTTTCTTCAATGTTTTATGTAGATAAGTCATTCCAGAGCTACTCTTTTTTTTTTCCCCTTTAAAGTCCAGTCACCCATCTTAGAGCTCTGACATCAACTTGAAGACATGACAAAGTCTCTTGATAAATTTGTTAGCCTATCCTATAATTACAAGCAGGCTATAAAAAGTTTACAGCTGTGCCTACGCATCTAATATTTTAACTATTAAGGGAGCTAAAACAACAATAAAACTGAAACTGCTGCTTGTATTTGTATTCATTTCTTTAAAATCTAGGTCGCCGTCTCTTTCTGCAGCAATAAGCATACTGCACTGAGTCACAAACTACATGATTTACCAAACAGGAAAATACCTTGAAATCCATTCAAATATATGACAGGTCAGAGACCAAAATAACCAGGTAAAATATGAGATCACCTGCTTACACCGACTGCCGTGAGAAGGAGCATTTCAGAGTGGCTTATTTTGAAGTAACTTCCTCAGTTACTCATCAGGGCATTCACCTTTGGCACTGTGCTACCTCCACGGCTCTCCCTCCCGTGACGGCACAGCCTCGCTCCTCCCTCCAGCTGCACAACCTCATTGAAACCAAACTTCCACCACCAGCTGTGAGGTGACTCACAGTCACCTGCTCCAAGCTCCATCCACTCTCTCCCTACCACAACAACCAGCAGCACACTCCAGCTACACTGAGACCATTGTCATCTATTAAGGCTTTTCTGCTCCTCTGTATTATGATGATTACATACAGCCAGAAAGCTCAGGTTTGCCTGTACGGGTTCTCCTTGGTTGTAGTTTCTTTTTCACACCAGGAAGCAGAGAGCAGTTTGTGCAGCTGACAGCAGTCAGGGTTCAGGAAACAAACACCTGAAGAGCAATGTGCCATCAGCACAGCAGCTGCTGCCTGTCACTTCGCGGGTCGCCAGTGCTCAGGACAACCTGCAGTGCCCCACAGCACAGACAAAACTAGTTTTCTGTCTGGGCCAGGTAGGTTAGGCCCTAACAAAACCAGCCAGGCCTGAGCTCACCATCAAAACAAAAACACTATTTCCCATTCTCCTTTTACAGCAACCACAACCTCAGCTCCCACCATTAACCCCAAGCCCCTTCCTCCCGACCAAACCTTCAGGCAGCGACCTCCTGCCCCGGCTACAGCGGACCACCTCAATACCCACTCCTTCCCTCACACCTCCCCCGCTCCGAGGCCTCCCCCGGGCCAGGCCCAACGGCACACCGGGGCCTCCCGAGGGAACCAGCAGCCGCGGCGAGCAAAGCGCGACCGCACCACATCCACACAACCCAACCCTGCCCCGCCGAGCCGCCTGCCGACACGAGGATACTCTCCATGTTGGACATGGCGGCCCAGCGGCGCTCCGGCCCGGCGCAGGGCAGGGCAGGGAGGCTTAGGCCGCTCTCGTTCCCTCTGCCGGCGCTACGGCTGCTCCCACTTCCGGCTGCTCCCTCTTCCGGCAGCTCCTTTTTCCGGTACTTCCCACATCCGCCTGCTCCCACTTCCGGTAGCTCCCACTTCCGCCTGCTCCGACAGGAGCGCCTGTGCGGAAGCGCGCATGCGTACTTCCGGTCTCCTCGCGGCGCCGGGCCGTTTTTCAGTTGCTTTCCTTCAGCCCTCACCCGCCAAGGGGCTCCCGGCCCGGGCTGGCTGCCTGGGGTGGTGGGAGGAGCCCCCGGCAGCAGCGGGCACGGCCGTGGCCCTCCGTGTGCCAGTGTACCCAGAGGAGGGCCGGGCGCCAAAACACAACGAGGAAATGCAGGAATCCGAGGCGTGCACCTGCAGCCTGCAAGCACGGACAGCTCAGAGTGATTTCCTCTAGCAGGTGCCTTAGGTCTTCACTATTTAAAGACAAAGGAGTTTCGCTTCATAATATCTAATGACTGCTTACTGTGTATCTAGAGCAGCTATATATATATATATTATACTTCACAGAAAGAGGCGTTAGCAGTCATTAAGGAAAAAATGCAAGGGATAGTAACCTCTGAGATCAAGAAGTTTGTTAGATGTTCAGCATTTCACGTGTACATTTGCATGATAGCCCTCCTGGGAACGCAGCCAAATCAGGACCCATGTCAGCATTTGTGTATGTACCTGCACACACCTTGCCCCGAGGACAGCACGGTGCCAAGAGGGGACTCCTGATCTTTTCAAGGATGTGCACAGCAAGGAGCCTGGCACAGAGATACACTTCGGGGCAGACTGAAGAATAGATGTCTGCTACAAGGGCAGTGCCTGTCCAGGCTCACAAAGGGCTTGGCCTCCAACCGTCTTACTGCTGGAGCATCATCTTTCCTGTATCAGGCAACGCCAATTAGGTGAGAAAAAGAAAGCAGCAAGGCCAAGATTGGAACATAAAAAAAATGTTTATTCCTTAAAAATACAATGTTCACTTGTAGTGACACAAATACTCAGATTTCTTTAAAAGGGTTTTCATATGTTTCCAGTGTAGCAGTCTTTCAGTGTCAGGAGCAAGGTGAGCAGGTAGCTCCCCCCAGCATGGGCAGCCTGGTCCCAATAGAAAGGTTTGTTCCACTCATTTCTGCAGCCTGCACCAGAGTAAGCTATGTGCAGGTCCCTCACTTGCTTCTATGACTCCAGGAGGTATCCACTACCAGAGCTCTGTCTGATGACAGTGTGGGTTCTTTTGTTTGCTTTGATTTTTAAAGCATTTAACCTTCTATCTTAGTCATCTTCTGCAGAGGGCTGAGAATCTGATGTTTACTGAGGACATGAGGAACAGCCCTTGAGAAGGTGCAGTCTGTGCTGCTTCTTGAACTTTGTGAAGAGCAGTCTCAAAAACAAAGTGGGTGGTAATTATTAAAATACAGGTCTGATGTAGGTCTTTTGCTCCACCCAGATCAGTAGAAAATTAAATACCCCTCCCACAAAAAGTTTGATTACAGACTGATTCTGCAGTGCACAGATCCCCAGAGGTGCTGCTATCATAACACTCCTGGTGACACTGCCTTCATGTTGGCTTAACAGTTAAACCTTCAGTAGAGAAAAGAGCGTGAAAAAGAACTGGTTGTTAGGCTCAGAGAGACACTGAGCTAATTAAATCTTCTTCTGCTTAAACATATTTTGTTTTTTATCATATAAATGTCTAAAAAATGCCTTCTTTTTCCTTGTGGTGGTTCTAGAAACCAGAAAATTATTTTTTTTGTATTTGTCTCAGTGGATAGTCTATGTGTTCCTATCAGTAAAAAGAAGGTACAGTGCTGAGAGATTTGGGCACACGAAACACATACAACATTGGCAAAACACTTAGTCTACATGCTGTGCTTAAAAATATCAGACATGAACTTTGTACACAAAATGTATCAAACAGCACTTTGCTTGTTAACAAAATAACTCAAAGAAGCTCCAGCACCTGAAGTTTCTTCTAGTGCTACTCTGGACTTAAAATTTCACTTACGTTATTATCCCATGCGTGCAAGATAATCATCATAAACAGAGGTAAGAGGCATCCCAAGTTTTCTTGACACACACATCCTGCTGTTGCTTTCAGTGTTAAGTAGGTTCAGCTGAAGTTCAAGTCATTTTTAAGCCATCAAAGCCACAAAACTTCCATTTTTTCTCTAAACTGGCCCCAACCCCACTCAGCTCCTGTTTGAACGTAGTTTGTAGCCTGGTCATGAGAACTTCCACTTCTGTGGTGCAAATCTGTGAAATGAAAAGGAAAATGTCACTAAAAAGCAAGACACTTTTTGGTTACAGAAGCCCTGTGATGACTGGTTACATTCAAGCTCAAACATGTTTAATTGGTGTTTAATTGGGAAATGAAGGTATTAGTACACCTACTTTGCTGTCCAGGCGCTGCAGATAGGAACAAATGTACTCTATGCTTGCTCCAAATGGGTGCACGTGAAGAAATGTTGAAATTATTCCTGGGGAAAGGAATGCCACAAATGTCATTTTCATGAGAAGTATCAACTGAGAACACCAGCTCTCTGCTAGCACTGCACACAGGGATCTTATTTGGCGCTTTTGGTTTTAAATACGGTGAAGTTTGGCCTGTGGGCTGCAAAATAAACAACAGCTAACTGATGGAGTTGGTTCCCACTTAGAGATCTCACCACTCTCACTCCCTGCCAAGTAATGGTGATGTGCTCCACGACAAACCTTGCCAAGATGCAGCAGGAGGTTATCAGAAATGTGGGGATACAAGGCTAAAGTAGAGGGAAAGCAGAACTCTGCTCCAGCTGTACCACAGCAAGGAGCAGGAAAAGACAGGCAAATTGGGAGAGAGCAGAGGTGTGTCCTTGGTTACAGGACCCCCAGCCAGAACTGGCATAATTCAAGAAACAAAAAGCAGACACTAGGAGCTGTGAGTCCACTCTGAAGTAACTCCCACCAGTTCGGGTCTCTAACATCATCACCAAGCTAATCAAAAGGCCTTACCAACTAAGAGAGCTTCTCGTTCTGATTTCACAGGGCTATTGCTCAGTGTCTTCTCCACTGGACACTCCTTCTCCTGGCTGCATGCACAAACTCTGGACATACTGCTCTCCTGCAGAAACAAATATATACAGGGCCTGTTCCACACACCAGCAGCACAGGAGGCACACTTACACACCAAGACCTGAGGTAAGGTAAAACCTGACAGTTTGTTTTCTTGTTTTCCTGTTCCTGTGAGTCATCATGTTGCTTCATCTATTTATCTATATATTGCAAAAGGCATCCAACACACCAGAGTGATGTTCATGTTGCTGTCAGAACCTGCATCTCTGAATTACCAAGCTAGATTAAAGCCTATGAAGTTAAATAAGATACCACAACATGCACTTTCATCATCCCTTGGTCACTTGTATGACATCTGCTCTGGAAGGTCCTTTAAAAAACAAAAACTAGACTAGATAGAAAGTCTTGCAGCAACTAATTCACATGCAGATGTACATTTTTCAGGTGCATAAACAGTGGCAGTATGATTAAGCAAGTGCCTGCAGCCTGCAAAGGGTTTGGGATCAGAACTCTCCTTGACTTGAATTTGTGGTATTGAATTAAAACATAAATTGCATAGTTTACTATCCTCAAAATAAGCTGCTATGGATAACTCAAAGTTTTTAATTTGTAAATATACAGACAGTTCATTATATACCATGTTTGTACACTTCACAGCAGTTAATTGCTCATTTTACAGTGAGATGTCACTACTTCCCTCAATAAAATACTCTGACTAAAGCAGAAGACTTTGACTTACGTTCCCTTGGCCGTCAGTAACATCTCTCTCTTTGTCCTCTTCATTTGCTATGCTTTGCTACATACAGTTTAAGAAAAGGAAAGATTATTGATGTTAGTGTGCTATTTTTGTTCTTTGATATCCATTAAAGCTCCTGCACTGGAGATTACTGGTATTCAAACTCTATTTTAATTACTAAAAGCTAAGTATTTATTACCTTCCCTAGATCAAGGCACAAAACAGTGGGGTTAATGGTTCAAAGTCAGGGAAGGACCTTGCACTTGGCTCTACACTCCTCCCTTTGTAACATTTCTCATCTGAAGGTACTTGTACAATTGAGTCTGCTGTGGAGGAGAGGACCAAGGAAGCTCAGATTCACATGCAAGCTCACAAACAAAATGCAACTTTATATTTATCTAGTTGCTTCTGTTGATTGTCTCACTGTTATACGAAGCATCAGCAAGTTCACTACTAATATGCAACCTCCAATTAATTAGTAATTTTTTTCTAGCTGTCTAAACACTACTGCTCCTAAGCAAGGGCTAGGTATCTTCTACACTCTCCTTCCTTGCACATGGAAGGCCATGGAGTGCAAGATCTGCATTTACTACTGAAGAATAAGAAAGGATCAAGAAGTCACATACCTGCTCCTTAAGGGTTTCTAATAACGTTTCTATTTTTAGTTTGTCTTCTTTCACTTTTTCTAGCTCAGCTTCTCTCTTTTTGTATTCATCTTGAACTTTCAAAAGATGCTGGAAGAGAAAAGTTAAACAGTTCATAGCTCTTTCAGCATGGTTACTTATCCTGGCAGTGGTATACAGAGAAACTTTAACTCCCTGACATCTGCAAAAAAGAAAATCTGTTGTCTGGTAACTCCTGCCATTTCCTCACACACAAATAGCTGAAGGTGTTTAGAGAAGGCTTCTCCCTCCAGCTCAGACGTTACAAACACCAACGCAATTAGTTCCTACCTCGGGTTCCTTCAGTGAACAACCACAGCCTCCACAGAATGTCTGCAGGTTCTAATCTTAATGAAGTGCTTAGCTGAATTATCATGTACTGTATATCCTTTGGTTGTCAGTCGGGCTTAATACATGAGGAGCTACTCTTAAGATTTACAAGGAACCTAAACACTTGATATTTGGCCCAAGGAAATCCCAAAGAGCTCTACAAATTTATGTAAGAATGAAAGCTCAGTAAACTTCAGAAAAGGCTGCAAAGCAAGCTTGGGATTTCCCACTTTTTTGCTCACATTAGCAACCAGAATCTCAGCGGGTTTCAAGGGAAGTTAAGCACAGACTCACAGCCAACGTCACACAAGGAATCCATAAAGTATGGCTTGTTTCTTTGTGACTGTTATCAGCTTATACCCCATTACTGTTTTGAAGTAGTTTTTTTGGTTTGGTTTTTGGTTTTTGTTCTTTTTTTTTTTTTCATTTTGGTAACACCAGAAGTGACAAAACGTCATTCTCATCTGGCTGTTTTCATCCCATTGAAATTAACAGAACTCCTTTGCCTGTGCCCTGCACCACAGCTCCCTTGCCTTTGTAGCAAGGCCACAGCAAGATAGAAGCCCAGGCCCACCTGCTGCATCCCCTGCAGAGCCTGCTGGAGAAGTTTGAGCTGCTGCTCTTTGGTTGTGTCTTCATCCCTGCTCGCTTTGCCATGCTCCTGCTTTAGGAGTTCTACTTCATTCCGGTAGGCATCCAGCTGCCAGCGCAGACTGTCATTTTCTTCTTTCAGGGCTTCCACCTGTGACACTAGTGCTGGAAAACAAGGCAGGCAGCGATCAAAAGTCAGAGCTGGGGATGAGCTGGCTCTCATAGCACACAGACAGAGCACACTCACAGCTCTGTGGCTGCCACGTCTCAGTTACAAACCCAGAGTACTAAAGAGAGTTTCTTACAACCACTCTTCGGAAGAACATGCTGCTCTGGACAAAGAACATCCCCTTAGTAGGAAAAGCAGTATTTAAGTTGGGGAAAAAAAAGGAAAAGGCAAAAGAATGTGTTGGGGTAAAACGACGATGTGGGGAAGGAAGTAGGTTTCCTAACCAGAAAAACTGAAAGACTCTGGACAGGCCCCACTGCCACCATCAGCCAAAAGATTATTTCCATCAAACCATGGGATGAAACACCTCCACCAGCCTGGTGCTGACCAATGTAGGAATGGGGTTATATGACATTATTACTGCAAGTATTAGAGACTGCATGCTGTTAAACCTCAATAGCAGACAACTCCTGTTGATTTTGGCCTGAACAGTCAGATCTCAGTGGGGGTCCTAAAAGAAACCACTGGACAGACATATATTTTCATGAGCTACAAAAAGTAATTTACCTGACTCCTCTGTTTCTTTCATTTCTGCTGGATCTTCTATTTCTTCATCAGACATTTCCATTTCCTCCTCTCTTCGAATGCCCATTAGTTCATCATTATGAATGTTACGAATTTCCTAAGGTTCAGAAACCAGATGTTTTTCTTTAATACAGATTACAAGGAATAGATTGTATGGATAGAGATGCAGAATTTAAGTCTACAAAACACAACTCCACGATACAAGAAAAGGGAAATGATACAAATTTTTGGCACAGACTACTCAACCAAGAACAATGTCTAGCAGGAGCCAATCTATCAGCATTACTGACATTTCTGACTCTTCCATCTTCCTTCTAAACCACACTCTCCTGTGCCTCTGGGGAAATGAACATACTCTCAGCCTGGATGAGCAGATACCTTGGGGACAACAATACAGAAGGGGTAAGAACAAGGCAAACCTGAGCAGGAGGGACAGGGCTGGTTCCAAAACAAGTGCTGCCTGCCCTGGAGACCACACACAAAACGGCAGCTGGGTTGAAGATTGTAGAAAAATTTTTCCTGCAGTTTTTAACTGATTCTGCCCAACAGCTAAAATCTAAAAGCTGGCCTGGAAACTGGAAGAACCTGCAGAGAGCACAGCACACAGTGAGGCCAAGGCTGCCCCGGATGCACAGCAGGATGTACCAAGGTTTGCTAGTGCCTAACCAGGCAGGCCAGGGCTGCTCTGTGGCTGAAGGGGAGCCACGGGTGGGGAAAGAAAAGCATTAGAGAGGAGTGATACTTAAGCAAGGCCCTTCCAAAGCAAGGAAAGAAGCTGGATGGTAGCTGTAGCAGTGTGGTGTTTCACCAAGTCTTAAGCTGCCGTGGCTTCTTCATGAGCTGCCCTCAGCTACAAGACCCACCTGCACTGCCTGGCAAAACCACCTTTAATCACCACTGACAGAGCAGCAAAAACCCTGACCCAGCACAATGACTCCCAACGCACCCATTCCCCACGCTGCCCTCCAAGATTTCCTCGGATTCAATTCCAACAAAAGCTGTAACAAGAAGATGCATGCTGGGGGGCAATCTTCCTTTAAGAATCAGTCCTGAGAAAGGAAAGCATGCTGAGCCCAGCAGCACCCCTGGAAGATGCCTCATCACAGGTCTCACTGCCTCCTCCCCCTGGGAGAACTTACCTTGGAAAAAAAGACCACTCCGCATGGAGAGCGCGTTCCCACCCCAACCATGGTAAGTAATCTCAGGCAAGCAGAAAAGAAAACAGCAGCACTAGGGCTCAAAGCAGAGGCATAACCTGAATCAAGACACTCCACTTGGCTATTTGGGTACGAAACCAAACATTAGCTCCTCATTATAGCTGCTAAGAAAGGACTAATTCAGTGGGATTTGGAAAGAAATTCCCTGAAGTGCAATCTCATGGGGGGTTCTCAGCTGTGAACTTCCCAAAGCAGTCATTCAGAGTTTAACAAAGCTGTGGAGGATCGCTCATCTGCTTTTTACCAAGACTGTTCCTTGAATATTATCAGTAGTCTGATTTTTCTCAGGTTGCAGCTTTGCTGAAAGGTGGCCTGCATACACCTAACCCCACAGACAAATGGCTTTTAGAGAAACAGTTATCACCAACTTGTTAACTTTGCCCAGATTTACATATGATGTTTAAATAATTTTAAAGGTGAAAGGTGACTCTTAGCATTGTTGGGACAGAGTTGTTTGTAATAAGGAACATAACATATCAGAAAAACACCGAATCACAGGAAGGCTTAGGCTGGAACCAATATTTCCTAAGGTCTTTACAATAACTCTGGCTTTCTTCAAAGAAAGCAGTATGGTAGCAGTGTGGTACACTCCCTGCAAACCCAGATTGGGCTGCCCAGGGCCTTACCCAGAACTCAAAGGTGGAGATTCCCCCTTCACCTTGGGCTCGAGTGCTCTTCAGGAACAGAATTTGAGCCTTAAACCCAAATGGAAATTCCCACGGTGACACGTGCCCATTGCTGCTCACCCTCATGCTGTGTGCCTATCAGAAGAGACCATTTCTACCTCCTTGTGCACCCCGTTTAAATAGCAGGAAGCTGCTGGTGGGGGCCCTTTCAGCCTTCCCTTTCCCAACTTACACAAGCCCAGTTCCCTTACAATCCTGGCAGGCATCTACCAGATGTTTGAGTAACACACTTCCTTTCACACTCCCCCTGCCCCACCTTTAAATCCTTAGCTCCCCAATATGCATGAGATAAACATACAAATATGAGAATATCTTCCCTCAAGTCTTTCAGACTGCCCAGCTGCAGCTGTTTCCATCTCTCAAGTCAATCAGTAGAAATGTGAAAAAAAACCAGATCTCAGTGGTAATACTTGTTTTTTTTCCCTTAACATCTCTCTAGAAATACCTCTTCCTTTAACATTAAAAACAGATCAATATTCAGCTTCAGTCAGCATACAGATCTTAACGCATTGCTGCTAGTAACACAAATACTATCAGCAAATTTATTACCTGGAACACAAGAGACGACCGAGTAATTCCCATCTTACACTGTGAATTAAGATATTGTTATCCACGTGAGCATTGGGCAAACTTAAAATCAATATCCTGACAAGAAAGAGACTGGCTGGAGGATCTAGCACAATAAAAAATTACCAACCTCTGCTTGTTTGCACCACACGCTGATGTTCTTACGCTGAGCTTTCGTGAAATGGTCCCAAGCCTTTTGTTTGGAGGCAGAATGGTACACGGCCACTATTTGCTCGACTGTAGTATCAAATCAGCAGACAAATCAGGCCAGAATATCATCCAGAGAGGGCGAACAAGAGGAGTAAAGGAGTAAAAGAGTGGAATCAGGCAGGTGTTTGGCTAACCTTTTGTTATAACACTGTACTGTGCTGAAGCCATGCTCAGGACTCTGTGCCTGGAAAGGAAAGCGGGGACTTCACCAGGCCAGCGTCACAGAGTAACGCTCAGTGGGGAAAACTGCATCTGCACTCAGTTGGAAAAAAGGAAGGCACGTGTTGCACTGAAGAAAAACATTCAAGGGCACTACTTGTGAAAGCTGGCACTTCGGATGCTCTTAGGCCCAATGGGTACAGTCCCAAAGAACAGTGCAGCAGCCAGAGCACTGCATCCTACGCATCCAGCGTCAACTTCTTTTTCTTCCTTGGATTTATTCTAAAGTATTTTTCTAGAGCATTTGCAGAGGTTTTTGGAAATATGAAGTGCCTCCCTGGGACAAGAATTCAACCAACAGCAGAAAGCACACTTAGCTGTTTTTTTTTTTTTCCCCACCCCTGTGATGTTGTATTAGGTATAACTCTTGTGAAATAAAATAATCTCTCTGCTACTTAGATTAACTAATAAATCTAAAAGTGCCTGAGATATCACTAGGTGTTTCATAGAGGTGACTTGCACGCTGTTGACTATTACTACTTACTCTGCAGTGCATACTGTTTTTTCTTCTGGACCGTGTGCCCATATTTTTTTTTACAGAATAAAATATAAACAAATCGAATATTAGACAATTAACAGTCAAATTAACGAATATAAAACCAAAGTCAAGAACGTTCATATCCTAGCCAAGAGGTTCAAGGAGACTTAGTAAAGTTACGGAAAAAGTACTCTTAAAAATATTTCAGACTTAGTAAAGAAGGGATGTGTAACAGGCTAGGAATGGTTCGAGGAACTGTTGTAAATCACACTCTGGAACTAACAGAACCAGCGCCTCTTCCTTGATTTAATAAACTACTGGGACTCGGGTTCAAAATTCTGTTCTGCAATAGGTTTTCACCATAACTTCAGCTGTGACTGAGAACAGGGTATTGGGAGCACTCTAATGCATCCTACCTTTGATGAATAAATCCTGCACATTTCGCTGAGCCATCAGATTACCAGGAACTTACCTTGTCCGTACACAGAAGTGCAGTGTTGAAAAGATTACAGAATTACTAATAGACTATAATTAAAAAGAGGAAAAAAAATTAGGAATTCATCTCTCCTCCCCTCAGATGTGGACCCTGACTTCAGTGAAAAGTACCACAAGAAACGTTTGCCAAGTTAATGACGTATGCTTATAAATTAACTGTAGCTGCATGGAAGCCATTGACATTTATGTTCCCTGGTGATTTTTTAGTATGACCTCACCAGGCTCTAGAAATTAAGCATCTTCCCTACAACAACAGATAACGAACACTCAGTGCAGAAATACTACTCACACTGAACCAGAATCCCTGAGAGAGCAAGCTTGAACTTCTCTTTAGCTTCTTCCATCTCCTTCTCGTGAGCTGCCTTCTCATTCACCAGTCTGCGAATGTGGCTGTTGGCCGACTGAATCATGGAGTAGAAGTTGTTTGCAGTCCTTCTGTTCACTTCTCCACGCTCTATCCAGGTGAGCAAGGTCTGCACAGCTTCTGAGAACTTAGTGTCATCTGCAGTAAGAAGTGGTATCTTTAAATTGTGGAAGTACAAGTTCGCCTGCGCAGCTTTCAGATCCTTTTCCTGCCACCCCCAAACTGACCTCTCTCAAAGGTCACCTTGCTCAGGGTGGCTGACCTGGGTTCTCAGAAGTACAGCATTATCCAAAGACAAGACTACACAAAGGAGTCCAAGGCTAATCACAAGCTGACAGAAAGCTGTTGAGGCACCACAACAAATTGCAGAATCAACTGCTGGAAATGTACGAGATAACTTTGTACGCCTATTTAGATGTACTCTTTTGTGACAGCAAATATCCTCTGACTGAAAGAATCAGGCCACAGATGGGGTTTAGGCTTCAGAAAAAGCCTCGGGATTTAAACTCATCACTTAAGCGTGAACAAAAATGGTTTGGAAGGAACTGTCCAAGTCGGGTGTAGGTTTGTTTTTACAACGAGACAACTCTGTGCAGGCAGGTAGCCGCAGGCCACAGAGCCACTTACCTTTCAGTTTCTCTGCAACAATGCTGCACTCGTGGTCAGAGTAATGCACAACAGGAGGTGGGGAGGGCGGGTGGAAGCGTTCCTCCTCCAGCCTCCTGCGATGGCGCTCCTCCCTCGCCAGCATGCGCTGCTTGCACTCCCACTCATAGAGGTCGTCCCGAGCCTGCGCGAAATCCACGTGCAGGCGCCCAGTGTCTTTCTTGTCAGTGCTGGAGCCCAACCTGATGCGATAGCCTGGTGGTGACAGCAGAGTTCACACAGGACAGGTGACTTACACAGGGTAGAACCTCAAGCTCCCTCTGCCTGCCTGTGACTCCCACAAAGCTAGCGAGACCCTGAACAGAAGAGTTTACGGATTGCAGAGGTCTACAGTATTCACAGTGACGAAGTATTGCTCTCTTTCCTATCAGGAGCAGCTTTCAGGTATTGAAGCAGAAAAGTATTAAGAGCAGAAAAAGAGGCAAACTGACACATGAGACAAACAGCTATCAGGCCTATCATCGTAACCATGTAGAAGTCGTTACGCTCACGGCCCAGAATTTTAAGCTTCCATCTGAGACAGAAAAACACCTACCAGAAAGATACAGCGCCTTGTCCACCATGAACTCCTCAGCAAAGCGGATATGGCAGAAATTCTTCTTACTCTTCCGAATAGCTATGACTTCTCCACACTGCTCAAACACTTCCATAATGATCTGCTCAGTTCCATTTTCCGGCAGCCCTCCAACAAACACAGTCTTACAGCCTGGGGGCCTCTCTCTTGTTGCTGGAGGGGGCAGATCTGAAAACAGCAAAACAAAAACGGGCCAGGTTTGTCAGCACAGTTTCCATTCACCTGCCCACCTGCCCTAACAGACGTCCTGGTTTCCTTTAAACGTATGGTTAGCTACAGTATATATGGCTTGATTAACAAATAGTTGTATAGCACCTCAGCAGTGCTTTGTACAAGAACAAGCACGTTTACTAGCTTGTTTCCAAACAAAACATCTGGGGCTGAGTCAGTTTCCTCAACAGTAGCTGATTTGGTGCAGTGCTTTGGATTTAGGATGAAAACAACGTTGATAACACAGAGATGTTTTAGTGGTTGTTGAGTAGTGCTTACACAGAGTCAAAAACTTTTCAGTTTCCCACACTGCCCTGCCAATGAGGAGGTTGGAGGTACATGAGGAAAAAATATAATGTGATGGGTCAACAACTGGCTGACAGGTCTGGCCAGTCACTAAAGGGGTTCCATGTGGCTCTTCTCCGATGGACGCATTTTTACGTATGTATTTTTCTATATAGACACACAAATTCATAGATAGAAAGAGGACAAAATATAAACAGACGTTACGTGGGTTAGGTGGGAAAAGAGTGCAGCTCTTGCAGTGAATGATCTCCTTCACAGCAGGCATGTCTGGAGGAATGGGAGGAGGGACTATCCCCAAGCCCGGCATCATGGGGTTGATTGGAGGGATTCCAGTCATCATCCCAAGAGCAGGATCAAAATCTAAAGGGAGGAGAGAAAAAGGGAATCAGTTTTGGACCCATACAGTAATTGTTCATTTGGACAGCAAATGAAGTACTCCATCTACAAACATCAGTGAAGATAATCTGAAAAAACAAGAGAGAGGGGACATTACCACTTACCTCATCAGAACTTCACATTTGTACCCTTAATAACTTTTTAAAAAACTATTGGTCAATTGCATCAGCAAAATAGATTTCCTCTGTTCAGATAAACTGCTCCACTTTCTTCTCATAAATACCATCTCCAATCTAACATCAAAACCTTTTCCAGTAAATACTATATTACCCATATAAAGAGAGTGTAGGAAATTCAGCAGTTAAGAATGTTCCAGAAGAATTCTGGGTAAAATGTACAGCAGTATTTAAGGAAATACTTCACTGTTAAGTGCAATCTACAGTGGCAACACACATCTTACCTTGCTCAACTCGTTCCTAGGCTTCATTCAGATACAGAGTACTAAATAAGAAGTATTTTATTCTGCTTTTTGCTTTTAGATTTACCTCCAATACCAACTAAAACTAAAGAGACTTGGTAAATGCGAGATATTTTATCTGTTCAGAAGCTGCGAACCTTGGGGAAATCAACACTTTCAGTCAGCCCAAATGGAAAATGTATACTTAAATGCCTTACAGTGAAAGGTCACGAGTCGAGAACGTCAGCAGCTAAGGACACCAGCACCAGCAGGCCAGCTGGTACTACCAGGCTGAGATCTCAGGTGCAGATCACCTTCTCTGTCTACCACCAATTCTCTCCCTGTAGCAGGAGAAACTCTGAAGACCCAGGCAACCCCCAAAACACCAAAGGACGCTAGCACTGAATGTGCAGTTTCGAGCACTGCAGAACTGGCTGAAGCTGGCTGCCTTTCTCAGTGTAAGCAGATAAGATTAATTTTGCAGGGCACAGATGAGAATTACAAACAGGCAGAACGGAGTGGTGCAGAGATAGCGTTTTCCTTTGATCTTAAGCTGGCACCATTTCATACGCTATTCGTATCTCTAACGCAGGGCAATGATTTTGTATTCCTCACTTTGCAAACACTACTCAAAAACTGTTCCTACTTGGCTCCACGGTGATCTGGGTGCAAGACAACTTTCAGTGCCCAAATTGGACATCTCAATTCGGTAGCTGAGTTTTATTTTCCTTTGTATTTTGAAATGTTTTGTCTAGGGCTACACTTCTACACGCTTTACGTACAACGTTTTGCTTGCCTAATTCAGATTTCCTTGCAAGCGTTGCTGTTTACTTTATGCCACACAGGAATGGTGCCAACAGACCCAAAGCAAAACCTCCACCGTGAAACAGACTTTACAGAGAAGGGAAAAAGAAACCTCCCTACCCAGCTCTAGATCCCTGCTGAACTTCAAGATGAAGGTCACCTTGTGAATAGCTGTGACTTTCAATGGTAGTGCCCTCCGAAGACGTAAAGCAGCAGGAGAAAAATCAAAAAGACCTATTTCTGAGCAAGTAAGTTCCCGATCCAAGCCAAAACAAGAGCAGCACCACTGAAAGCAAACTGAAGTTCAGTAAGCTGGAAGGAAGAGGAATGACCAAAGCTCTCACTGCGGGCAGGATGGGAGATACAGAGCAACAGTGACCAGCTGGAAAAATGCAGAGACTGCTGAAATGCCCGTGTGTTAGAATCTAAAGATCTGCTCGCCTTCTCAGCACAGTTTGGCACAGGTAACTCTGTGAGATCAAGATTGTCTCAGCGCTCGTTGGCAGAAAACAGAGACAGCATGGAAAAACAGGAGCTGGAGAAATCAGAGAGATAAGAAATCCAGGATGGGTATTTCTCTGATTCAGGCTTTTTTTAAAAAAAAAAAAACCATGAATCGATACAATTAATAGAAGCAAAAGAACTAGCAGAGGAGAGAACTACACTCTAATGAAAGGCAGAAAGTGTACACACAGGGGGAAACAGGTCCCAGGGTCTTTGGATTTGCAGTGAGCCTCGCTCTTCACTGCAATGCTGGACAACTTGCCATCTCGCCTAGGGGTCTGCTCTTCCTGTTAAGAAGCTAATCTCGTGGCTACAGGCCAGCATCTGAGAGGCTTGCAATGCAAATTCAGAAGAGTCAGTCTCCATTTGCAAGAAGGAAAAAAAAAAAGAAAAAAGAAGAAGCCCTCAAGGACTCTAAGAGGTTCAAAAACCATCAGGCCTGGTAGCTGCTGTTTGCTGAAAGCTGGGAGAACTTTTATATAAAACTAGTATTACCTGGATGGCGTGAAAGATGATGTGTATTCATTTTAGACATTGTAGTCTTGTCAAAGCATCTCACAACTACATGCTTTACTTCATCTGTAGAAACAGAATGAGGCCAGTAAGTTCTCAAGCATTTTCAAACAATTTTTTAATGTGACCTGAAACTTTAGTGTCACCTGCCTTTGAGCAAAGATGGTCCAACACATTTCAAGCTTCCATTACCTCTCCTTTTTTTACTGATACTACAGATGTGTCTGGTCTGAACTTCAAACCATCACTGTGCTTTACAACAGACCCATATTCACCAGAGCATTCTGCTGTCTTGCACTCGGGTCACGAAAAAACATCGTGCTCCTTCTGAAACATTGAGTCATCTGTCCTGGGAGCAGAATGCCTGATCTCAAAGCCTGATCTCAGAAGGATCAGAACAACATGACTTGGAAGCCTAAAGTCTTCCCTATTCTTACAACAGGGAAAGGGAAAGCAATTTCATACTTCTGTGTGCTCTCCCAGGACAGGATTTCTGATTTTTACTTGTCACGTGTATGTGAATAGGAGAAAAATACATGAAGGCATCTCCTACAGCAAAGACAAATGTGAAACAAGGCCTAGGAAACAGAAGAGTACAGACTGCATGCAAAATTTATATCAAGTGATGCTATTAGCTAAATATAGGATCAGCTGCACTGCAAGCTACCTCTACTGTGCCACCAGAGGAGTAATAGGATTGCACAGTACTGCCAACACAGGCGCTCTCTCCTTAGGTAGGAAGGCAGTTATTCAGGCATGAGACAGCATCCTTCTCAAGTGCTTAATTGTAGCAAAGGACTGAAACAGTAATTTCAACTCAGGATTTTGATTCACAGGCCCATCACACTGCTTTGAAACCATGTGTAGCACAGCTCTTACCACATAGGAGCTCTTTAGCATACCCTGGATAGGTTGACTCATCCCTGAGCAGTACTCCAGACTACCAGGTGGTCATTCTTGAGCAAAATCCTCCATTAATTTCTGCCAAATCCATTTTCACTGCCTTATTGCTTTCTTCATCATTCCCCTTCCAGCCTTCAGTCTGTGCAGTTTTAGTTCAGCTTAGAATAATGCGTTACTTGGTGTCATTGGCTTCCTGAGCACTGTAGGCATGTCTCAGAGTGGAACACTTCCCCTGCTGCTCTGCTGCAGTTATCTGCAGGTACAACCCACCTTCCCGCTTCCCCAGCAGCCATTCTTTGCATCCATAAACATGTATTTCTTCATAAACTCAGCTTCAAAATCAGCGGCCTCTTGATATATCTCATGTTGACATCAACGTATTTCAAATGCAGCTTATAAACACGTACTGCACATAAAAACCCATTAATCCAACTCAACTGACATAGGTTCTTCCCAAAGACAGGTTTGAAAGAAAAGGTGGGTGCAGGCTGGATAAACTCACACACCTGGCAGGAGGGGCTGTCCTGTCATCCCCATGGGAGCCATCCCCAGGTTGTTCATCGCAGTGGCCCAGGCAGTTGGGTCTGACATTGGCAAGCCCATTGAAATGGAGTCTAGGCTTAGATTTCTGCCACCATCTGCTGAGGAAAAAAAAAAAAAAAAAAGGTGATTAAGAGCCTTTTTGCCTGCCTTCACTGTTCTGTAGGACAAATGTTGCTCAGCAAGGCTCTGCTGTATCAGCATACAAAAGCAGATTTGACCCTAGCACATAGGAAAGGGCTGACTGAAAAAAGCAACATCCCTATCGAGTAGATGACATCTCAGGGAAGCAAGGTGTAGGAAAGCACTGACTTCCAAGAGCATTTACAATTATGGTTCGTCCATTACAATGCACAGCTCTAAGGGACCCTGAAGGAACACTGATTAAAGATAAGAATTTATGAAGAAGGAACAAATATTCTGCAAGTTTGAACTGCCACAAACGCACTGAATTCAGAGACGACCAGTCTGCTCACGCAGAGAATATTTCCACTGCCACTTGAAGACATTTCTCCCATGCTAAAAAGGGAAATGAAGTGAAGAACAGTCACACATTTCCAAACACCCCCAGCTCCCTCGACCTTATTCAAAGCAGAGGTGCTGCAGCCCTCTGATTGTCCTCATCCCTCCTCTGCACCTGCTCCAACAGCTCCACGTCTTTCTCGTGTTGGGGGCCCAGGCCTGGAGGCAATGCTGCAGGTGGGGCCTCACAAGGGCACTTTCTGCACTGACATCTTAGCACAGCAGTTGGCATTGGTCTGCACTTCCAAGACGCCTTCTGTTTCGCCAAATATCAAGCTGCTACACGGCTTACCTGCAGGAATGTTTGCTCTCTTCCTCTTCTTGCCTGGATCACTTCCATTCTCGGTTGGGCTTTCCGACACGCATGCACCACTCGGGCTGCCAAACTGCAGAGACTTGCTGCTGCTGGCAGGATCGAAGGACAGATGGTTTAAGCCTGAAATACAAAAATAGATTCAGATACTTTATAACAGTTTGCAATGCTTCAGTATCACCATCATAAAAGTAACGACCTGTCCCAGCTACTGCTGGTATCCTTCAGACCCCTGAAACAATTACATCTCCTGTTTATCCTCCCCAGTATGCCCCACTCAACCCTACACTCATGTCACTTTAAAACACGATTCACAAACATTATTCCCAGCCTCCCTCTCTAGACCCACACAAATGAAGCTGCGTGATGCTATGAACTAGGGGTGCACCTCTCCTGCATTGTACAGTATTTCCCAGTTCAGAAACTTGGAAGGCAGAAATTCATCCTGTTTTTTCCAACCCAAGAATGCATTTTTAATAGATATTTAGCTTTGCCTAGTTTGCCACCAGCAGTGAGTGTACCTGGGCTCATTTACTAGCAAAAACACAAGGCAGCCTCAGATCATCATCAAAAATGCTTGCAATTGCTACTGCTATTTTTAATCAAGGAGGCTGGCAAGCAGTTGAGCCCTTCTGTAGCCAAAAAACAGCGCTCAGCAATCCGTGCCCTCAAGGAGAGCTGGCAGACCTAGCTGGGGACCTGCAAGGGATATGGGGAAACAGAGCAAAAAGGCACAGATCCTTAAACAGCCAGCCACTATATACAGGAAGAAAAGCTAATTACGCACATTTCGATCACAGGTGACTGAAGAAAAACTGCTTTGCAGCTTCTGGGTCCAAGGCATTACATCCATTTCAGAGCAAATTTGTGCTAAGTCACCTGTTAGATGATCCACAGATCTGCCACAGGCAAATGGCAGCGATGGCCAGCTATGCCTCATGTACATGCCAGCAGAACACAGCCCCCCTTGTTCCTGCCTCCTTAACGCGGCCTTTTTCTCAAAGCAAGAGGTGTTAACAAGAAAAACGGACTCTAAACCATTCCACATGACCAGAGGTTTCAGAAATCCAGCGCTCCAAACATAAGCTTGAAGCACAAAACTGATCACAGCAAGTTTTGGAGAGGTATTCTGCCCTCGGTTGAGCTCTGAGTTCACTACTCCATCTTCTGCTGTACTCAGCACTTGCAGAGAGCCAAGACTGAAGGGACGTTAAAACATTCCGCCGTATTTATCTTTGTCTCAGCAAACTCACTCTGAACTCAAAGTCAATGCAAAAAAAAACCAAAAAAAAACCAACGCTGGACCAATGAGAAGTGACAAAAATAGCTGCATTTCTGCTAAGGTACACATATGTTCCGGGGGAAGCAGCACAGCTACAGAAGCATCCAAGATGACAAGGATGCTGCCTCAAAGCACCGAGGGGCTGAAACATGGCAACTATTTCATTTATACCAAACCTTTCCCAGCCATGCTGCAAGCCGGCGGCAGTGCTCTAATTCCTATTCCAAAGGATTCCACTTCCAAGAACTTGCTAATAAATACGGTTGCTGAGCATGGCTGTAAATAGACAAGAGAGTGGATGCAGAGAGTCTAAGGGGGCTCTCATCTCAGCTGCTGAAAGGGGAGAACACCAGAAGCAGCCAAAAAGCCGAGCGCTGTTCAGCTGGCAACAACAATAGTCACACCCAGCTATGCAAGATGCCGACAGCACTGCTCCTTAAATACTGCAAAGTGAAAATATCACCAAGGTCACGGGGGTTCAGGAAAACAAATCACGAACGCAGCGGGTTAAAAATAAGACAGGCCGTGCCTGGTAAAGAAATAGCGAGAAAGAAAAAAAAAAAAAGAAAAAAAATGGGTCATTGTAATCAGTGTGAAAGTTACTTTGTTATTAAGTATTAAGCTTCAAAGCATGTTTCCCCCACACTCGGGTGGAACGGAGAAAGCAGAGCAGGCTGCCCCCAGGCAGACACTGCCACTGCTGGGCCTGGCACCGGGACAGGCAGCGCTGGCTGCAGGAGCATCACATTGCACCAGCACCTGGGCATGAATGCTCCCCACCCCGGCCATTCCTTTCTATCCCACTGAAGAGCAAAGGCGGCTATTTAATGCAATTATTTCCATCACCGCTTTTGAATAAGATCCTTTAGCTACAGGCCAAACGCTGGGCTGTATGGAAGGCACAGAATGCACCAGCAGCACTGCCAGGCAGCTCCTGGGTCAGTGCTAAGGAGGTGCCCAACAGAGCAGCACAGAGCAGGAGGGAGCAGCCCCGCTCCCAGCTGCCTGCACGGCCCTACACCCATGCCAGCCAGCCCGGGCACTTGCTGGATTTCCCTGTGATCCAACTCAGCTTGCTCCCCCAGCAGCCATTAACATCACTCCAAGGAAGCAGATCGTTTTCTGCTAGGATTCACGTATCTAAGTTGCCCACAGAAGGCTCCGATGCTAATGCGACATGCAGGAAGGAGCAGAAACAGACCTACAAATGCTCTGAAGGATTCAGCACGACTGTCCACAGCCTCCCCACAAATATAAAGCACTGCTCAAATGCAAACCAGCAGGCAACTTGTTGTACAGCAGCTGGGAGCCTGCAATGCCCCTCCTGCTTCCAGCAGGCAGATTAACAAGAAGAAAGCTATAAAAGGAGAAGAGACCGTGGTAATGGAGTCATTGCCAAATACTCGTTTCTCTTCTTGCCTTGCATCATGCAGGAGCGGAGGGGAAGGGGTGGCTGCTTCAGTTCCAAGTAAAATGCTCTTGAATAGGTACAGACCGCTGCTGCTGATTCAGCAAACAGACAGGCACTGTGTGTGTCCAAGAGCTCCCAATCTCATCAAGATAATTAGCAGTAGCAGCTTAAGTCTGCGGCACGGTCTTCCAGAGATTATATGCTGCACAGAAGAGACGGAGAAAGGAAATTCCCTCTTATACCAGGCAGGAAACACGGGGTGCCACCCAAGAAGGTGATTTTTTCAAATGAGAGAGCAACAGCAGGAAAGGCTGCAGTGAAGGGCCAGGTCTTCATTTGGACCTGTCTATAATCAAAGCAGCTGCACAAGTTTTCAGCCTGGAGAAGGGGAGGCTGGAGCCTGGAGAGGGGGGGGATTTTATCAGCCCATATAAATATCTGAAGTCAGGATGCTATGACAGTGGAGCCAGGCTCATCCAGTGGTGCCAGGACAATGCTCCTCGTGGGTCTCTTCCAACTCAGGATATTCCAGAGCTCCACGATTCTGTGAGATGACTGCCAGCACAGATCCCCCTCCCACAGCAGCCCTGAGAACAGCAGGCTGCTCTAGGTGGTCTTCAGCCCTGGATTCTGCCTGCTCTGACCAGGGACACGTGGCAGCCTCCTGCTGCACCCAGCAGCTCCACCAAAGCACAGACCTGCCCATCGCTCCGGGTCCGTGCTATATATGGGTTTAGAAAGGGCCTGAATACAGAAAGGAAAGATCTCAATGTTCCAGGCATAAATCAAGGCAAGTATCTATCCTCGCTGGGTCCCATGCCAGGCCCTTGACAAGACTTCGTTTTCCAGCACCTGGCTCCCACTAACAGAACTTGGCAGTTTGTCTTAATGACTAGCAAAATATACACGTGTGTATATATACATATGAGAAAATCTACTTCATTTCAACTGAAAAGCAAGGTTTTACAGATCGTTCTTTTTTACCAACAGCAGAAAATGTTGGCAATAGCTCTCCCAAAGACACAAATTGGCACAGCTCACTGCGCAAGGCTCTACGACCGCGTTACTTAGGGCAGTACCCCAGCAGGGCTTCCACTTCAGGACTTGTGCAAAATCCTGCCCTGCTGTGTTCACTAATGTCCCAGCAAACACCACAAGCCCTGCCCACGAGCCCAGCACTGCCTGGGTGCACGCAGAGCTGCTTGCCCAGGGTGCACGCTCTAGCAGCAGCCTCACACACTTCTGCTGCTCGGGCTCTCAAACATCTTTCTTGACATCCAACTGGTTCACAAAAAGAAGGTACGCAACTCCATCCCCTGTAACTCGAATCAAGAAGTAGTAACAGGTACCCTGACACCTTCCTATGCCTAAAAGCATCTAAAGCACATGCTTAGGAAGCCCACGGAGTTCACACACGCTCACCAAGCTTCCCACTTACTCAGCATCCAGAAGGGAGAACTTCAGAAATGGGCTGACGCAGGCTTTGCTATAAATACGGATCTATCTTTTGCCAACATTGGCCAATATATGAAATACATATTTCTCAACCTGAACACTGGTCCCTTTTCTTAAACAGAAATAAACAGGATTGCAGAATATGAAACTCCCATCCGATCACGTACCACTTGTCCTGACATCTAAAGGAATGCATCTAAAAAGAAAACAAAGCACCTAACATCTGCAGCAATCAATTGGAAAACACAGGAATGATAACAGCAAGGAAGGGAAAGGAGAGAATAAAAGCACAGAAGCAAGTCACACTTCCAAAGCAAGCATTTGCTTTCTGGAACTGGTTCCCAGGCTTCAAACCTATCACTGGGATTGTGCACTCTTTTCTGCTGTACTCCTGGCTTCACTGTCACGGTCAGAGCTCTATAATCATCAGCTGCCAGTCACACCATTGGTACAGAAGCTGCCTAAGCACACTGCAGAGATCAGCACGCTTTCAATAGTTACTTCTGTCAACTCCACGTAATCCTACGTTCTAACAACTCTCATCCAGACAGCGCGAGAGAAACGCACCTCCCAGATAAGCACACAGAACACGCACAGTACCTGCATACTGCACCAGAAACATGGCAAGCTGCTCACAGGACTTCAATATTTCAGCCAGTTTTCCTGCCGCTGTCTGCCTGGCTGCCAGGTGAAGCTCACGGCTCAGCTCCCACGCAGCACTCCTGGCTCAGCAGGACACGAATGAAGCCGGGTCCTAATGGCAGCACAACTACCGCCGTGCTTCCCCGCTGCAGGCAGTGCCAGCGGGGGCATGAGGAGCTCAGGTTGGGGAGACAGCTCACAAACTGCAGCCGCATGTGTCACCATCAGTCTGCAGTGAGTGACACCCATGGGCTCGTTCCTGGATGTGGGGGAAGGAGGTGAAGGAGCAGGTGGTAAACCGATTAGCAGTAAGTAAATCTGAATTTGTGAGGGATTTCATACATCAGTGCGCTAAGCGCTGGCGTGCGGTTAAATAAACCTTCCTTGCGTGCCTGAAATGAGTTGCCTTTGCATAGAAAGATTAAGCTCTGGTAATCCTTGAAGATAAGGGGCACACAGCTCACTTCTCGATTCTGGAAGCTTGTAGTGAAAAGAAATATTAACTCCAGACAAGGTAATTACTGCAGCAGGGCACTGTAAAAGAAAAAGAGGTGTGAAGAGTCACTGTCTTTGGCTGTGAGAATGCAGCGTTCATAATACTAAAGGGCTGTCTGCACGGTCTTCAAGTAAAGGTATTCACAAACCACAGCCAACACAGCAGCAAAAACACAGGGTCGATCCAGTCGTGTATGAGTTGGGTTCTGAACAAAGAGGAAAATACTACGTACTGGTGTATGTAAGCAGACACACACACCCAGCCACCCCAGTCTGTGCTTCCCTGTGGAAGGCCCTCACAAGGCCGACGAGCCCCAACAAATAACCAGAACTACCAGCACCCAGCCCTGCGAGGACGCTCACATCACTCTGCCAAGCCACGTTCCCCCTCGACCCAGCGTCTAGAAATGGTTTCGCACCAGCACGCACTTGGATTCACAAGAGGCACGCGGCTCGTGCTCCTGGAGCTGAGGCGCAGCCCTCAGCGAGGAACGTGTCACAGCCCGTCCTCAAATAGAATCATAGAATTATAGCTAGGTTGGAAAAGACCTACAAGATCATCCAGTCCAACCATCCAGTCCTGCTCCTCATCCGCCAGATCCGAAGCGCTGCCACTGCACCCACCCAGGAAGCGATACACACACCCTCGTGCAAACGCTCAGAAACTCGCATTTTCAGAACACGATTCGCTCTGCAGCTATGAATTCCAGCGGGTAGGACCGTCACCAGAGCCCGGTGCAAAAATCTGTGCTGAGGGATGAGTGCTGCTGCACAAACAAGGCCCCCGAAGAGAGGCAGGGGCAGCCCACAGGCTGGGGGACACCCATGGCACCAGGGAGAGGAGCAGAACTGCCGAGTGCCGGCTGAGAGCGGAGCAGCCAGGCCTTGTGGGGAGACACTGCTTTGGGATCGACATGCCGGCACTGGAAGAATGTCAGCAGAAAACTTGGGGATTAGGCGAGAAATCTCACACCATCCGTGGAAGGTATTCAGAATGCCTCTGCAGCAACACCTTATCTTTGAAATTGCTCGGAGATTGAACCTCATCTCTTCCACGAGCTGAAGTCACTGATACTAAAAACATGACCTTAAACTAAGAAACCTGACCTTACAGTGGCTTAGAGGGAGCTTTCAACAACTTCACACAGAGGGCTTTTTAACTAGATGTTGCTAAGTCTCCCAAATGTAAGATTGAAAAAACAGAAAGAACAGCTTCTCAGCTTCCAGATAGGGAAGGAGACAGAATCGCAGAACGGCCGGGTTGGAAGGGCCCTTAGTGCCCGGCCATCCCCAGCCCCGTACCATGGGCTGGGTGCCCCCCAGCTCAGGGCCCACCCGCGGCCTCGGGCACCTTCAAGGATGGGGCAGCCCCAGCTTCGGGCAGCAGCAGCGCTGCGTAAACGCGTGAAGAATTTCCTCCTAACACCTCCCTCACCTAAAAATTTCCCTTTTTCTCATTTCAAACCCCTCCCCTTCGTCCTATAACCGAACGCTCGGGTAAACGAGGGCAGCCGGAAGGCTGTGCCAACGCGAACTGGAAGCCGCCCGGACGGGCTGCCCCGCACGCTGCCGCGCTTTGCAGGCCAGGGAAGCGCAGCGTCCGCCCGCTGCAGCTGCGTGGAGCCGGGAAACGGCCGAGGAGCGGAGGAACGAGCGACGTGCCCGCGGACCGACACGCCAAGAAGCGTTCACACGCAGCCCGGTCTGAAGGCACGTGGCGGTGAGTAGCCGGGCCCCGCGAGCGGCACCGAACCAGGGGTAAAACCGCGAGGACAGCGCCAAGATCGGCAGCGCAGCGACCACGGAACCAATCGCGCGTGCACGTGAGGACACGTCGGGGCGAGCGGCAGCGCGTCCTCATCGGCCGCAGCAGAGAGAGAGCTGCCCGCCCGAGCGCTGCCGGCCGAGGGGCCCGGGGGAGCGGGCGCGGCAGGGACCGCCCGCAAACACCACAAGGACAGGGCCCGAACACCGCACGGACCGCACGGACCGCCCGCAAACACCGCACGGACCGCTCCCCCCCGCCGCCGGCGGCCCCGCTACCCGCGCGGCCCCGGCCCACCCCGTAGGCCTCGCAGCTGAGCTGACTCCTCAGCGGCTCGCAGCTCCCGCACACACACCGCAGCGCGGGCGGAGAAGGAAACGACGACAGCCATTCCCGTTGCCGTCGTTGCCGCTCCCGTTCCCGGCCCGGCCCGCACTCACCTCCCCGCCCCGCTCCGCGCCCGGCCCCGCCGCGCCCGCTCTCCACGAACATCCGCCCCCGGCGGCCCCGCTCAGCGCCCCCCTGCGGCGCCGCCCATTGGCTGCCGCGGCGCTGGGGGCGGGGCGTGGCGCGCACTGCACGCCGGGAGAGCGGCGGGCCCGGGGGCGGGAGCGGAGGCAAGCCGGGCGCGGTGCGTCCCGTCCCGGAGCCGCCCCCTGGGGACCCGCGGCGGCCCGGGGCCTTTTGCTGTCGGCGGGGACCGGCGTGGGGCAGCGCGGCCCTCTGCGAACACACCGAGAAGGGCGACCCCCGCCCCATCCCCCCCCCGTGAGTCTGAGCAGCGAGCGGAGCGGCAGCAATGCTGTTTATTCAGCCGACGGGACGGCAAACGGAGGAACCGAACCGCTCGTTATCTTGACCCCTCCTGGTTCAGAGCCGAGGGGATGAGGAGAAGCGAGTCAGCGGCGGGTACGCGGCGAGGGATCCCCCGCTGCAGTGCGGGCCGGCGCTCCGCCTCCTGCTTGGCTCGCGTGTCAGCTCGCATCCATCCTTCCTTCCATCGCCCCGCGCCCGCGGCAGCTCTGGCGCCGAGATGTCAGCCCTACTGCGGATGGGGATGCTGCTGCCAGGTGCTCACCCCTCCGCTCCGCAGCCCCCCGTGGTTCCGTGCCCACCAACCCCGCCTGCAGCTGGGCCAAGGACGGCGGCGGATGCAGCAGACGCAAGCTCGGGAAGCAAGAGCCCCGCTTGAAACGCGTCTCCGTTCGCAGCGGGTGCTCGCAGGAGGCGTGCTGGAGGGAGGCGGAGTTCGGCTCCAGCGTTGTCAGATCCCCAAGCAAGGATGGGTCAGCCTCGCAAAGCAACAGCTGGCGGAGCCCACGCTGTGCCAAGCACAGACGGCGAACACGTCATGCTGACAGATGATGTGCTGATCCCCAGAACTGAATCAGGCTGGGTCCACCTACCAGATCCACCTGCGAGGCACCCACAGAGCCCATCTGTTCTGCGTGAGCCTTATCTCTTTCCTTAATACACAGCCAGGAACAGGATCTGTCGGGTGGTGGCTGGCCTCAGGCCTCTCACAGGCACAGAGATGAGCACCGCACAGCGCCTGCTGCTTCGGTTTGCTTTGGTTTTAGTAGGGCACTTTTATTTTTGTCTGTTCCTCTGAGATGACAACGGCCTCGGGACCGAGGCAGGTTCTGGATGCGTATGGGATAAGGCCTCGAGCCTTCATCTCTACCAGCAGGGCAGGTGACAGAAGAGGAAGCAATTACTGTTTGTGTATAGCATCGCCATTTTCAGATTAAAGTGAATCCTTAGCTAAGCAACCTGTTTGAAGGGAAATTTTCCTGCTAGGTGGATTCAACGGATGCGATTTTACAAAAAGCAATTAGATCACATCGAAGCCTCTCGCAGGCCCAGCAGTCTGTCCCTCGCCGCTGTGTGACAGGACATGCACCGAGCGCTGTGTGCTCCCAGCTGGTGAGACAGCGCGGAGCCGGCCTTGCAGCCCCATAACCAGCCCTACGGCGTCGGTGGGACAAAGCAGCCCTTCTGCACGAGGTTTTCCCTGTCTCCAAGGCAGTCCTTCCTGCTCAGCACTCAGTCAGTCACTCATTAACTTGCTTTACAGCTCAAACCAAACAGTAACAGCACAAACCGGTGCTGCCCTGCACCTCTCCCAGGCACGGCGCACCTGGGGATGCTCAGCTTTTGCTCCAGTGCACACAGAGCTGAGGAGCTGCCGGGCCCCTCACTGCCTCCCCTGCACGACAGCAGAGAGCCCAGACCCGTACCCCTCACCTCTGCCTCCAGGATTGATCCTCATCAGAGGGCGATTTGGGGGATAGCCCAGCTTGCATCTGTTGGACTGCGAGTTTGGTTTAGGTAGGGCAGCGAGAGGGAGCAACAGAGCCAACACAGTGAGAGCAGCCCTGCCCCACGTGCAGGCGGGGAACCTGGCCCAGACAGGTGGTGCTGCAGGCAGAGGGGAGAGCAGAAAGCTCCCAAACAGGGGCTGGGGAAAAGCCAGGCAGCAAAAAGTGAGTGATCTTAGTCTGTGAAGGGAGAGCTAAGGGCTTGGTCCCAGCAGACACAAGGCTGAAGCTCTCCAAGCAAAATTTAATGTGTGCCGTGCAACAGCAATTTGGGGTGCCCTGGAGCTGGTGCAAAACCGGCTGTGCCGGTCGTGCTGTGCCTAAGAATTAGCATCCAGAGCTATCCTACCCCATCCAAGATCTATTCCACAGCTGGCAGCCCCCCAAGTTCACGGTTCTGATGAAGGAGACAAGCTGCAAAGCCAGTGGAAGCCACTCCTTACCACGTCAGTCCTGGAGCTGCAAGCATGACACAGCGGGAACGGGCTTGGTGCCTCTGCTGGGGAAACAGCGACCCTTCCCCAGATGGAGGAGGACTCTCCCCTTCGCAGCAGCAGCGAGCTGGGAGAGCTGCCGCCGCACGTCCTGCTGCCAGTAGGAGTAGAGCAAAGGGTTCAGGAGGGAGTTGCACAATCCCAGCAGCCAGAGGTAACTCTCAATGACTCTGTAGGGGAAGCACTCGGTACACACAGTTTGCACGATGCCAGCGATGAAAAACGGCAGCCAGGACAGCACAAAGCAGCCGATCAGCATGGCCACAGTGCGCATGGCCTTCATGTCGCTGGTGGTGCCCCTCGCCAGCCCCGCACGTTCCACTTCCCGGATTTGCTGCACGTGCACAGAAGCAATTTTCAGCATGTCACAGTAGAGGAAAATGAAGAGAAACAGTACTGGAAAAAAGCCCACGCAGGAGACAGTGAGCATGTAGCTGAGGTGGAAGACTCCGAAGAAGGAGCATTTTTCCTCAAGGGAGCCCTTCTGAAAGCCTGGGGCGAGGACTGGGAGGAAGCCAGTGACACCAGCAAGCAGCCAGAGCCCCACCAAGTGCAGCCCCACCCGCGTGCCCGTGGCCAGCTGAAAATGGTGGAAAGGCTTTCTGATCGCCAGGTGCCTGTAACACGCGACCAGGGTCAGGGATAGGATAGAAGCGGCGGAGCAGGTGGTCACAAAAGCCATTCGCAGGACGCAGAAGATCTGCGGGGGATGAGGGTGCTCGAAGAACTCATCCCTGATCAGACCTACGACCGACACGCCAACCATGGCGTCTGCAGCAGCAAGATTGAGGACAAAGTAGTGTCCCTTGTAGCCGGTCTTCCAGATAAGGCGAAGGAGGGCAATGGCCACCAGCACGTTGGCAGTGATGATGAGCGGAGCCAGCACAGCGAGGATGATTCCCACTGCCGAGCTAGCCATGTCTAGCCACTGCAGGGCACAACCCGAAGACGGTGCGTCCGCAGCACGATTCTAGAGCATTCCTCACCTGGGGTTTCTTTGTACACACGGCTCAGCAAGCAGGCAGTGCACGGCCCCTCGCTCTGCGGGTGGTGCTGGGAAAGCCCTGGGTGTAGCAGCGCCTCAGGCTGCGGAGCAGAGCTCTGCTGTGCCAGAAGGGGCTGGTGCGCTCACAGCACCCGCTCTACCCACACAGGTCCCTCCCCTCGAGCCACGTTTCCAGACAACCCCAGAGCAGGAGGGTGAGCGCAGAGCACTGAGCAGGAAGCCTGCGTGAGGCTGGACTGACGCCGCTCTCCTCCCCAACATCCCACTCGTGCTCCCCTGGCTCCCTGCCCCACTGCACAGGGCGCTTTGCCATCTCCCGTTCCGGGGCTGCCCGTGCTGCTGTTGGCCTCTCCAGCATCTCCCAGCGCGACCGCGACACCTGCTTGGGGTCTGTGGTCCATTTCAGCACCAGGATCACACCCTGATCGCTCTCCCTTGTCCAGTGGTGCTGCCGTGGTGGCACACAGGGAGGTGGGCACCCCAGCCAAGCACTAAGGACCTGAGCAGAGCCAGTGCCCGGCTTTGACACAAGTGCAGATAAAGGAGAAAAGCCCACTAGGATGTACGGGTGGTACGGCTCATGGGGCTCCTGCAGGGTCACTGCCAGAACTACAGCAGCCTCTTCCCATAGGGACCAAGGAAACAGCACTGATCCCTTTCAACAAAGCCAGCTTTCCTGGATCAAGAAGTGGAAAAATCAGAGCTGCCAGGAAACAGGGAAGGCTTAAGCCTTCCTCTGTCAAACAGCAACCTGAGGTGAGCGGGCTGCCCGGGAGAGGCTGAGCAGAACCGAGGTCAGGACACAGCTGAGAACACGGTGCTGGCACTGGCCAAAGGCAGAGCACAGCACAGGGCAGGCTGCAGGTGCTGAGGGCGGAAAGAAGAGCCTCCCACCAGCACTGCACATGGAAAAAAAAAAACCCTAAAACCCACGAAATGGCCACAGATACACTGTGCATGCATTTCTGAGGAGCTGCTTGCGGAGCTTTGTTCCTGAAGAACAAAGATGGGATAGCAACAGCTGACAGCAAGGGAATTATGAATGTCAATACAGCACAGAGCTGCACAGAAGGGTCTGCTCCAGAACTAAAGTTACAGAAACGTGAAGAAAACCAAAGCAATTTACAGAATTACTGTTAGAATTCCTCTCTCAAATGGATTCGTGTCGATCCATCACATAGCTATTTCTTGACTTCGAATATTTAGAAGTTCTGTTCAAGAGTAAGGCAAGCTGAGGCATACAAATGCCTGCTGCTTTCAACCCACTGCTCCCCGTCCCCGGTAACCTGCAGTTTAACCCTCAACCTGACCCTCCCAGCCTTGCAGGAACACCTCCGCTCATGGCACAATTTAAGTCCATGAGTTCACAGGCGTCACCTTCCTTCTGCATTCGCCCAGGTCCCTGCAGAACCGCAGCAAACAATTCTCTCTTCTTCGTTTGGCTGAGCATCCCTCGTGCAGCCTGCACAGGGGACGCCGCTTCCCAGCACTCCCCAGCAGGAAGCGTTGCTGCACGTCACAAGGGACCTTCATCCGGAGCACAGCTCTCCCACGGAGTGGGAAGGAAGTAGGACAAAAAAAAAAAAAAAACCTGTTTGCTTTCATAGCTGTGCCTGGCGAAGAGAAAACTGACTTCCCTGATGTTCTATACTTAACACTGGAATTGTGAGACCACCATTTTAGAGCAGTGGGGCACCTGAGTTTGGTTTTAAATCCCTTTTCCCTCGCTTTGAAGATAATCCAAGCCATAAGGTTAAGAGAGACTGAGGTTTTCCAGAACGAAGCTAACGTTACAGCACCATAGTTTCCTGACTAACACTCCAACTGTCTTTTAGAAATACGTTTATTGCAGTGGAGTTTGAGGGCTGTGAAGAAAAAAACCATATATTTGGGGGAGAAAAAGGATGTCCAGCGTGCTGAAAAAAAACCTTCTCTTGTCTCCGAGGGCAGACACAGCATCTGCTCTGAACAATACACCTATGCCAAGTCTGCACAAACACAAACTCATGCCATCCAGTCAATAAATAATTTAATGAGGTTACAGGTTGCAAGAAAACATGACAGCACCCCTTTCCAGCCTCCAGCCTCACCCCACAGGCACGGCAGGACATGAGTCAAACAACAAACCACAGATGTATCACAAGGCCACTGGAATGCACAGATCTTCACAGAAGATATTGCTTCAGGCCCAGACGCTTGTGCACAGTTAATACTTGCCTCTGTGTGAAACAAAGCATGCAGTACCTGCCATCAGCCCCCCAGTTCCACTTCGGCCAGAACAACCTTCAGGGACCATGAATGTGGGGGAGGAGGAGAGTCCAGACCCACATGTAACAGAACATCAAAACGTGGGGATGGTGAAATGAAGAGGAAGGCTGCAGCAAAACGCTGCTGCAAGCCTTGAAGATGACACTCGTGGAACGAAGCTAGCTCTCAGAATGGAAGTCGCTTCAATTGCTCGTATGTGATAAAAAACTGAAGGAAAAGTCAAGGAATTAGGCCACATACACACAGCAGCTGCTCTGCACCTCCCTCACAACCAGGCCAAAACTCACAAGGCAAGGCAGGTAGATCATCAGCACAGTACAGCTGAAAACCAACATGGGGAATTCCTTCTTCCAGGCAGCGTGAAGTGATCTATACAGATAGAAGAGAGTTGTGGAAGGAGGCTAGCAGGAGAGGGAAGAAACTGACCCAAAATCAAGCTGGCCAAGACTTGCCTAGACCACTAGGAAAGGGAAACGACTCCAGCTGGGATTTTCTAAGCAGGGACTTTGTTAAAATAAATGATATACGTCGTGTCAGAGGGAATGAAGAAACTAGTACAGCAACACAGCAGTGATGATTCCGCAGAGCAGGTCAGCACCTGTCCCCAGAGGAGAATATTCCCCAGGCTTCCCTCTTAAAACAGGAGCCAAACCTGAAACTGCTGCAACTCCAGCAGCTCAAGCTAAACGGAAAGTTTAACACCGGGCACTTGAAAGCACTTACTTTACAGGAAAATGCCTACGCTGCTGCACTGGAAGTCCCTGCATAAGCCACCTACAGAGCTGTCAGAAGGAGCAGTCACAGCCAGTGGCATTTTTTGGCACTTGAACCATCTGCAGTCATATCACAGTCTATGTCTGTCCAAGCACAACAGGGAGTCCGCTCTGGGCTAAGACAAAGAGGTACCCCCATCAGGGTGTCTGCTCTGAACTTCCATTTACAGCTCAGTCTTCCCCTGCCTGCCCGTACTCATGAGCTCCCAGCAATGTACTGAAGGATACAATGATGTTCCAGGGACCGAGCCGAAGCCAGTTGGGCCAGAAACCTTTATAGAGTGCAAAGAACCCCTCACTCTTCCACGTCTGGGAGGAGAGAAGAGACAGATCAGTTATCAGACACAACTCAGTATCAGTCACAAATTCTGCAAAGAGCCAAAGAGGACCTCTGCTGTGGGAACACCACCACTCTCTGGGCTTGGCCATTCAGCCAGTTTTCAATACACCTCACTGTCTGCTCACCCAGCCCGTATTTCAGCAGTGGCCAGCCTCCTAAAAACAGTGATTTGCCCAACTGTGTCACTTCCTTACCTTCACAAGACCATCCAGAGTGCCCTTATAGAGCTCCACGCTGCCCACTATCGCTCGCTGGTTCATCATCCGCGTCCGCACCACATCCACAGGGTTGGAGGCAATAGCCCCTGCCAGCCCGCACGTAAAACTGGAACTAGATATACCAAAACATTAGAGAGAAATAGCTCTGAATGTGGCCAGTCTGGCTCAGACAGGCCTGGACATAAGCACCAGGGCACCCTTCACTCCATTTCATGAAAGGCATTTAGCAGTAAACGTGAGCTGTACTGTCTGCTCCCACCCAGAACCAATACCACTCTGAGACCCCAGGGAAGCGAAACTCTCAGCTCCATCGAATCAAGACCCTGCCAGAGCCCACTGCCAGGTCTCCACTGGGTGTCTGCAGTCCACCAAGTGTTTCTGGGTGCTGACAAGGTGACACAGACCTGAAGGCGGCCTCTTGGAAATGCACATCCTTCTCCCCAGAGCAAACATTTCTTCGTGGCAGGGAAGGAGGGAGGAAGACCAAAGGCAGCCCCAGGGAGCATGCAGCTGCTAGTCTCCTCCCTGCACATATGGTCTAGTGCTTGTCACCTTCAGCCCACAGCAGGCAAACCCAACAGAAGCACTGCAGCACCTCCAGCTAAAGTGTCTGCTAGAAGAATAATAGGAAAATGTAGGTGAAGAAAGACTTTGGGAAGTTTCTAATCCACCCCCTGTTCAGAGCAGGGCTGACTTCAAAACTAGGTCAGATTGCTGAGGATTCAGACTGCTGTCAGAAGCTGACATTTACTGTAGAGAGGAGAACCTAGGACTGAAGCAGCCCTTTCAACCTATTGCTACCATTAATCACACCTAGAACTCCTGCCAGGCTCACACCATGGCAGCAAAGTGGAGCAACGGCGTTTCTGGTAATCAGTGAACTGAATTCAAGCTCTTATTTCACTTCACCAGAAGGATTTCTGCCAGGTTCCTTCTCCAGGGAGGTCCCCCTAGGGAAACTTTCTGGGCATCCTGAGCTGCTCCAGTGAACACAGCAGATCCCTCAGAAGCACTGAGCTTGTTCTTGGCAGCTCCAGAGCTCTTGCTCTATAAACAGACCTCCAAATCCCACCTTGCTCCTCTGCTTCACACACCCTGCCAAGCCTGGAGAGCGCAGCAGCTGTAGCAAATACTCACACAAAGTGGGTAAAGATTGTATCACCCATCAGGCCTGACAGAATTAAGTGCTTCTTAGTGATGTCGTAGACTGGCAGTTCCACCCCAACCACGATGGCAGCTCTCTGGGCTGTTGGAACAACACCCTGCAGAACACAAACATCAGTCACAAGCATGAACTGCTGCCTTGAGGCCCACAGCTAGTATAACACCTCTTCCCAGCCCCCTCTTAAGGGACTTTCTCTTGACAGTACGCTTGGTATCCTCACCATCCTGCCTTGCAGCTGAAGCTCTCCCTCTAGCCCACATAGAAATAAGGCTATAATTCACTTTTCCTCCCCACCAACATCTAGAAATTTCAACACTAGAAAAGATCCTGTACCACAAAAGACCCACTCTGCTTGCCCAGAGCCGAATCCTGGTCCACACAAGAACACTCATGGATTTGAAACTTAATGTCCACCAGCTTCAGTCCTGGGAACCAGGTTTGTCTGGCCCAGTGCTGACACTGCCACAACCCAGACCCAATCTCCACCACAGACATGCTTCTGTTTGCCTGCTAACCAGAAGAAGGACTTCACTACCAGCCTTGGCTCACAGTTCTCCTCAAGAGCAACACCTGGGCTCAGAGGAGGAGCAGCAAACAAGCTGAGGAAGCTTTTAATTCTGATACTAGTGGAGGTGAGGGGTTTCTAGCAGCTGGTGCTCACCCTCCAGAGGCCTCGGGTACCCTCTTGCTGGTAGATATCGATGAAGCTGCCAATCATGCCACCCTGGAACAAACTGCCTTGAGCTTGCATTCGAATCTGAAAGAAATGTGCAAGTCAGTGGCACAGCATCAGGGCCCGCCCCCAGGGCAAGAACAACAGCTCAGTGGACACTGTGGTAGAAAGGAACAACTGAGCAACTCCCATTCCTAACAAGCCCAAATTAGCAGAACTGATGTCAGCAGTGGCTTAGAGAGAGCATCTCACTGCAGCTGGGAGAGATGCACCTTCGTTGGAAAGCAGGAGCATGTGGCAAACTGCAGTGGGCTCTCTGGACACGCACACTTCTTACCTTCAGCACATCTGTCGGATTGGCAAGTGCAGAGGAGATCACCCCTGAAACCACTCCGCAGATTACATTGATTAACAACGTTTCATCTGCAATCAAGAAAAGAAAGTCAGGGCCTAACGATCTAAAGAGTAGGTGTACAGCCTGTACTGAGCAAGCAAGAAGCTCTGGAAAGAACAGAAAAGCTAGGTTCACAAATCACATGGTGAAGCTGCACAAGCAGAAACTGGCCATTTACCACCAGCTGACGGCAGACCTATCTGCAGCTGCCAGAGACAAAAAGCAGAGGCTGAAACAGCAACACATTGTCAGAGAGAAGCAGGTCTGACTGCCAATTCTAGCTGATCAGACAAGTAAAAGGTTGCTATTCAGGAAAATGCTAAATAATTATCTGAGATTTCAGTGCCCAGGGATGTATTTCTCGTAATGGATAATGGCAAGACAGCGGGGCAGCTAGACGCTTCTCAAGGCAATCTGACATCAATTAGTTTTAATTTGGAGACCCAGCTGGCCACACTCAGAATATGCAGCCTCCCTGAAAAACAGAGAGTAGATGATCCAGGCAGAGAAAGTTAGATGCAATTAGTTCCAGAGAAGAAAAAAAAAAATAAAAAAAAATCCAAGACTTCCAGGTCCAGTATTAGATTGATGGTTACATTGGGAAAAGGCACGGCCCTTTGCTGGTACTGACCACAGCACTTCCCAGAGGAGACCAGGCCACGTGCTGCCCCAGGCCTGTAGGGAGACAAATATTCAAACAACAGTACTCACAACTGGAAATGCTGCAACAGCAAGGGAGATGGGCAGCCCAGAGCACATGCACAGAACCATCCACAGGGACAGGCATTACTCAAGGCAAGAGCAGCCCCTGGAAAACTAGTGCACCGCACACCTGGTCCTCTCGCTGGAGTGAATCTCTCACTTCACTTTCCCAGGCTGAGTGTCATAAAATATGCACTCATGTCAGAACAGGATATAGAACTGCATGCGCAGCTCCTCCAGTGAAAACATCTTCAACTTTAACTGCTCTACCATCTTGCAAGCAAGCAACAGAGGCTCCTGTCACCAGAGTCAAGAGCATTCGCTGTTTCTTATCTCTTTAATCACAGCAAAAGCTCATGAATTGGACAATCTTTATCTTAGCCAGAGCTGCTGTGTTCAGGTAAAAGGACTTCAAGCCTCCACGAGGACAACAGGAAAGATTTGCTACTCAAGGTTCCAACCCAAGTAACCCAGAGCAGCGCAGCGAGCACAGCTGGGACACGACGTCCTCCCTGAAGCTAATGAGAAGAGATGGGGCCTCTGTCAGTACGCTGGGGGTTTTCTGGGCTCTGACAGCGCAAAACAAAGATAAAAGCTGGGGAAAGGATGGATGTGTTCAGCTCAGGGACTGCTGCTGTGACTGTGGGCGGCGTCAAGCGCAGGGAGATTGCAATGGATGCTGCAGCCTATCCCCACGCGTAACACACACCGCTGCACAGCACAAAGCGACAACTCCCCCTCTCTGAGAAGCGCAGCAGGGAAGGGCAGAGAAAGGAACGAGCGAGCCCACGCAGAACAGAGCACGCAGGATTGCGCGGCGCATCGCTGGGAGAGGAGCTGCAGCACGTTTTCCCCAGCACAGACCTTCCAGGCGCTCCACGAACAGCCGCTTCAGGCTCTGGTAGATGCCGATCTTGATGGTGCCGTAGGACGCCTGTCTCAGCAGCGCAGGGGCGATCCTGAGCGGGGGAACAAACGACGGCAGCTGCGGCTCCCAGCAGGGCGGCTCCCGGGGCGCAGCGCTGACCGCCGAGAGGCGCCTCGAGCCGCGACCATCCCCGCAGCGGCTCCGCCGCCTCCCGGACGCCGCCGCCAACCCCGCGCAGCCCCTCCGCCCCGCGGGGTCAGAGCCGGGCGGCCCCGGGGCCCGCGCTTACCCCGAATAGAGGGCGCGGCCGCCTTCCTCGCGGCAGATGCGGAACAGGGCGTGGAACATGCCGCGGTAGCGCACCTCGCGGAACCGCGCATCGGCGCTCTGGCCCTGCACCTGCAGGCGCGTCTTGGTCAGGTCCACGGGGAACGTGCCTGCGGAGAGAGCGGCCGTCAGCCCCCCGCCGGCCCCACGCCGATGCCGGCCTCCCGCCCGCCCCACCTCACCGAACTCGGCCACGATGGAGGCGAGCCCGCCGTACACGAAGGGTTTCCAGTTCAGCGCGGACATGGCATGGCGGAGCGCGCCGCCGCGCCGGGCCGGACACTGCCTCGCCTCGCCCCGCCCCGGAACCGGAAGCGGCGCGCGCAGCAGCCGGAGGGCGCCCCCTGGCGGCGCGGCGCCAGCAGCTCGGGCTCCATCCGCACCGCCCCGGCTCTCGGCACCCGCTCCCGAGAACGGTGGGGAACGAGAAGCGAGGGTCTCAGAGCGCGCTGCTGGGGCGCCGTGGCTACGAGACCACCTGAAACCGGCCCGGCAGCCCCCGGGTACAGCCAAAACACGGCGGAGAAAAGCATTGAACGGAGCAAGGGCTCTGGTAGCAACCAGATACGGCTTGAAGTCATCACTGCATTCTCCCAGTTTCTCTATCAATTGCTATCGCTGTTCAGTCCAAACAGCACAATGAAAAAGTACGCCTTCCCCCCTTAGCCAGACACAGAAGCGGTGCTCCCAGCTGTCTCTTCTGGTTAACGGATCAATTTTATTAAAAAGAGTTTAAAACAAAAAACACGAACTGCGCTGACTCAGCAGCACAGCCCTTGAGATCCATCGCATAAGATAGGTGGGACAGGCTGGGGGCACGAAGCGCTGTGCCCACCTGCAGGCACCCACCGGCCCCACTGCGGACAGGGACACTCCCCTAGAACAACGTGGGCAGTTCAGGGATCCATAGCATCCCACTGCTCAGCCCCCACCGCCCCACTGCAGGGCAGGCGTGTGCCTCACTGCGCACCATGAGCCCCTCCTCAACTACTGTGGGATGCCACCGCACTGACGGGCTGAGCAAGGCAGCAACAGAGCTCACATCCCAGTCCACAGCACAGAGAGAGCCCTGTCTGAGAAGTGAACGAGTCAAAGCGGTGTGAGATGCGACGCCAGCTGTGGTCCCTCAAGGACACGTCAGGAAACTGTGGACAGGCTCTTGGTGCAGCTCACGTTGTGCAGCTGTCTCTTGGTGGGCACAGCTGTGGCCCAGAGGGTGCTTGCACCACGGCTCAGTGACGGCTGGAATCTCTGGTGGAACCATGCTCCCTGTGCTTGGAATGGGACTCTCTGGTGCTGCTCTCCCACCGCTGCCTGGATCTGGTTCCTTCAGGACATTCTTCTCGCCGGCTGCTGCGCCCTTCACCCCTCCTGCTAACCTCTTCTCTCTCTTCCCGTGAACTGTTCTGTCCTCTGTGTTCCTGGGAGCTCTTTTCCCCCCTCTTCCCCAAAGACCTCTGGTGTCTCTGCTCTTCCTCATCTCGCTGCGTCCTGCTTGCATGTTTCCTCTCAGACTCACTGCAGGACTGCTGACTCCCACCGGCGTATCGGTCATAGCCAGGATCTTCCTTCTCTTTTTTAATCTTAATTCTTGGATGTGCCTCTTCAGCAGACGCTGCTCTCTTCACAGCCTGAGAGTTCTGCTTTGGCTGTTCACGTTTACTCTTCTCTTTATCTGAAACAAAAGGTTCCTCTTTAGAGATGGATAGTCCTGCAAGCATTATCTCTACCTAGCACCACAGCTTTTTTTGTTTTTGTTTTTTTTTTAAAAAGGCTTTTCTGGAGCCTTTCTTTACCCTGTCCCTCAATGTCCTGCCCCCCCACCTTGCAACAGCCCTGCAGCCTAGCAGACAGCTCCTTTTCTCCAGCAACAGCACTACTATAACCTGCAAAATAAAGCTCTTCAGAGGCTGGGGGACAACGATCACAGATAAGGGTAAATACTGGCAATGTGACACATACTCAGGCGATCACAAAGTATAGCCTGGACATTACGGTTGGTCTCTTCTCAAGAGGACACCTATCCCTGCTGCTCCCCTGAGCTAAGGGTCCCTGAGACCCACACAGATCCTCCCATCCAGGGTAAAGACTGGCAGAAACGCATCTCACCTTTCTTCTTTTTTACTGGCGTGTCATCATCATCCTCCAGTGAGGAATCCGACGACGTATGAGGCGGCGTTTTCACTCCGCAGCCCTTTGCGTGGAGGGCTCTTGTGACATCATCTAAATCATCAGAGTCTTTGGGAGGCCGATAGTTGGCCACGTGGTCCACTCGGATCGTCCTCCCTTTGATCTAGGCCAGGAATCACGTAGTCAGCAAAGCGTGTGCTGCAGGACACCAGCAGCTGATGGAGCTCCTCCCTGACGTGACACAACGCTCCGGGAGCTGCTGCAGCTGCACAGCCCGCGGCCCCTTCGCTCACCTTGATCCCATTGAAGTTATCAACAGCAAGAACGGTGCTCCTCTGGTCCTCGTAGCACAGAAAGCAAAACCCTTTAGACTTCCCGGTCTTCTTGTCCCGCACCAGATTAATGTTCACCACCTCCCCGTACCTGAAACACACCATCAGCGGCCACAGAGCAGGGCTGCAGGGGCACAGTGAGGGGGATAAGGGAAGGGATGGGGGAACACTTACTGCGAGAACACGCAGATGACGTCCCCCTCTGTCAGCTGGTAGGGCAGCCCGCCTGCGGGGAGGGGAGAGGGCGGCGATGCGGGGCGGCCCGGCACGGAGCAGTGCAGCACGGCCGCTGCCCGGCGCTCTCCTCATCCTCTCCACACCTCCCCCCCCCCCCACCCCCCACACACACCGCGGCCTACACGTACCGATAAAGACCCAGGCGCTGTCCTTGTACTCGGCGTGCCACGACACCGCCTCGCTCACGCCCAGCTCCGCCTCCCGCGCGTTCAGCTCGTTGATCAGCTTCACCTTCGTCAGCGGGCTGGGGGCGAGGGCACCGTTAGCACCGGGCGGGCCGCATCCCCCCCGCCCTACACCCGCACCGCTTCCCCCCACCAAACCTACTTCATGGCGGCGGCGCGCACTGCGCATGCGCCCGCTCCGCCCGCGCATGCGCGCCGAGCAAAGCAAGAGTCCGAGCGCACGGCTCCGCACAGACTTTATTGGGAAGGCGCTCAGCACGGACACGCGCTTTTACCGTGGGCGTCGCGCGACAGCTCCAGCTTCTGCGCCCGGCCCGGCCGCTTCTCCACATCGCGGTAGAGCAGCGATTTCTGCGCCTTCAGCCGGCAGGCCAGGCACATGAAGATGGACTCCACGTTCTGACTCTCCTTAGGGTCCTTGGCTGAGGTTTCGAACAACAGCATGTTGTGGGCGTCAGCGAATTTGAGGGCCATGCTGGACGGCACCTGGATCAGGTCCTTCAAGTCACACTTGTTCCCCACCAGCACCTTGGGGACGAGGGGGGACACGGCGTGCCCGTTGCACTCCTCGATCCACATCTTGAGGTTGGTGAAGGACGTCATCTTGGTGACGTCGTACACGAAGACGACGGCGTGCACGTTGCGGTAGTAGTGCTCCACCATGCTCTTCCGGAACCGCTCCTGCCCGGCCGTGTCCCACACTTGCACCTAAAAAGCAAAACACGGGGGTTCTTGAGGCGACCGGAGCGCCGGGTGCCCGCCCGAGCTAGGCATTGCTGCTGCGGGTGTGCTCAGCGTGCTGCAGGAAGGTGCGCTGCAGCTGGTCCAACAGGCTCAGAAGAGCGGGCAGCACGCCGTCATCCCTGTGCTCTGCGGGAGAGAAGTCCCTGCTCCATGGCTTACCTTCCCCGGGAGCACGGTGCTCGGCCACCTGCTGCGTCCCGGTGCACTTGGCCTTCATCCCCGCCACCAATTGCACAAGACACTGCTCGTTTCAGAAACGTGCCTGGATTAGATTGACACGTTGGCCACGCGTAATCCTACGCCATATAAGAGAACCCCAGAAATGATGCGCTGTGTATGCATGAAGGAGGCAGGGCAAAGAGAGCGGCAGCATTCCTGCGTGGAGCTCTGCCTGGGGGAGGAACCAGCTGAGAAATAAGGGTTAGAATTAAAGAGCAGAGAGTGCGGGTGACAGGGTAGTGGGTAGTTCCAGCCTGACCAGGAAGAATAGCTGGATGAGTTCCTCTACAGACAGGAGGAGTTTAATGTTCACAGGCTCAGGTCCTCCTGGAGGCCTTCAACCAGTCCAGTGTCTGCTGCAGGGACAACACAGCAGGGCATAAACCAGGAGATTCCCGGAGAGCACTGGTGGCAACTTCATGACCCAAGTGATAGAAAAGCCAGTGAGGGGAGGTGCTTTGCTAGGCCAGCTTCACCAGGGAAGCTGTCAAGGTCAAAACCATCTTGTTAACCGTGAGATGGTGGAGTTCAGGATCCTGAGCAGAAGGAGCAGGGCAAAATGCAAGATCACAACACTGAATTTCAGGAGAGCAGATTTTGGCCTTTTCAAAGATCTGCTTGAAAGAGTCCTGTGGGTTAAGGCCCTATAGGAAAAAGGGACCAAAGAAAGCAAGCTAATACTGACATACCTCCACCTCCAAGCTCAAGAGCTGTCCATCCGAATGAGTAGGAGGTCAAGCAATAATGACAAGAGGTATGAAAAGGAAGTACAGGGAAGGTGGAAGATGAGACAAGTGACCTGGGAGACACAGTGTCCAAGCACACACAGACGTGGTTTAGAAAGCTAAAACACGACTGGCACTGAATGTGGCAAGAGATGTTAAAGGCACCAAGAATGGCTTCTCCAAGTATCTACATGAAAAAAAGGCAGCTAGGGACACTTGAACATAGCTTTTGACACCTGTCCACCTTAAGATCCTCACAGAAAAACTGATGAAGTCTGGGCAGGATGAGCAATGAGGTGTGTTGAAAACTGGCTGGATGGTCAAACCCAGAGGGTGGTGATCAGTGGTGCAAAGTCTGTTTGGGGGCCAGTAACAGGCAGGGTACCCCAGGGGTCAAAACTGTGCCCATTCTACTCAACATCTTCACTGACAATCTGGATGATGGAGCACAGTGCATCTTCAGCTAGCCTGGAGATGGCACCAAACTGGGAGGAGTGGCAGATACACCAGAGGGCTGTGCTGCCATCTAGAGGGACCCGGACAGGCTGGAGAAATGGGCTGACAAGCCTCCTGAAGTTTGACAGCCCCAGGACACGGTGCGGACACCCAGCTGGGAATAAGAGGACCTGGGGGTCCTGGTGGGCATTGAGCTAAACATGAGCTAGCAATGTGCCCATACTACAAAGTTGGCTAACGATGTCCTGGGCTGCATTAGGCAAAGTAATGCCAGTAGGTCAAGGGAGATCCTTGCCCTCTAGTTGGCACTGGTGAGGCTACACCTGGACCCAGTGCTCCAGGTCCAGGCCGCCCAGTACAAGAAAGAAATGGAGATAAAAAGGGCCTTGAAATGATGAAGGGACTGGAGCAGCCCTCGCGTGACAGGCTGAGAGCTGGGACTCTTCAGCATGGAGAAGGCTTATCTCTTGAATGGGTATAAATACCTGAACAGAAGGTGCAAAGAAGCCAGGCTCTTTTCAGTAGTCCTCAGTGACCGCAGAAGAGACACAGACACAAACCAAAACACTGGAGCTCTTTCTGAACGTCAAGAAGCACTTATTTTCTGTGCAGGTGACAGAGCACTGGCACAGGTTGCAGAGAGGAGTTGTAGAATCCTCCTCCTTGGAGATATTCAAAAGCTGCCTGGACGCGGTGCTGGGCAAGCTGCTGTGGGTGGCCTTGCTTAAACAGGGGGATCAGACCAGATGGCCTCCAGAGGCCCCTTCCAGCTCACATCTTGCTGCGAGTCTGATTCTATAAGAAGTCCTGCTTGCTCTTGTAGGTAATGCCTTGAAGCCTGGAACTGGCAATTTCTAAGTAAACGGTTTTTTATCCGAACTACTCTGGACTGTGACAGTGCCTGGCCCAGAACCATTCAGCATGTGCTGGAACAAAGAGGTACTGCTCATTCATTTCCATGCCTGTTTATCCCACGCTGTTTGACTCTGGGCACAGCAGGAGCAGGAGGGTACATCTCCCACCTCTCACCTCCCCACGTGGATGCATGGTCCCAGAAGAAGGCGCAATTTGCTGCGCTGCCTCCCAGCCCTGCCTGCTGCAGCACAAATCACATCCAAGAAGTAGAAAGCCTGACAACCATTACAAGCTAGTGGCAGCAAGGCAGGCTTCGTGCCAGCCTGCAGTACAGCTTACAACACAGATACATGGTGTTGAGTGGAACAGGGGAAGGCGGGGGGGGAAATGTACAGCTCTACTCCTGGAGAAGGAGAGAGATTCACTGACAGTTTAAAAGCACAACTAAAGTTCTTATCAGCAGACATTAGCTCTGCACTCACTGTGATCAGTCCAACTTCTGATCCCCCATTTGTCAGCAGAACAGCAGTTATTTGCCCCCTCCCTGTCAGCTGTACAGACTGCTGTTTGTTCTGATCCATGTCACTGGGTAGGCCAAGATCTGCTGCAAACTCTGCTTCCCAGGCTGTTTTGTACCAACTGCAGTCGATCTGTGGATCTGCTCTGATCCATCAGTCAAAGCTCCTCTGGTCTGAGCTAACACACTTCTTACAGTTGTGACACTGGTCTGTATATACCAAATCAGTCCTGTTCTAGTTCTGTTGAAACTGCATCTTCCTATTGCTCGCTAACACCAATTTTGAGTGTTAATCACTGCTGTCAAGCCCTGTGCAACGAGGTAGTGTGAGCCCCGACCTTCCAGCGAGCCCCTGCAGCCACCTGCTCCATGGCACACCGGTGTTTGTGCACAGCTCCAGCAGCTTCAGCCCTGGTACTCTGCTCCGGCCCAGCTAACGGAGCTGGCGGCCGCCCCGAGGCTCTCAGCACCCAGCTATGCCGGATGCCGGCAGCGTTCCGCTCCATGCCTTCACGGAGCTTCAAACCCCCTGCAGACTCGAGCCAACATCAAAAAGGCAGCAGTGACACGGTCGGAAGATGTCTCCTCAATGAGAAACCTTCCCCGGTTCCCCTCCCTCGGGCTGGAATCCGAACGGCCCCCGGAAGGCAGCCGGCGTGCGGGCAGCCCGCGGGCGGTGCGGGGCCAGGACCGGGACCGNGCTTCCCACCGGGACGCCCCGTGCCGCGGCGGGGCCCGCCCGCCGCCCCGCTACCTTGATGCGCTCCCCGTCGATGGTGACGGCGCGCTCGCGGACACCGCGGTGCTGGGAAGCAGCGGGCGGGCAGCGCTGTGGGAGCGGCCCAGCCTCTCTCCAAACCGGCCAGGACCGGGACCGGCCGCCTCCGGGCCCCGATGCCATCCGCCCGCCGGGGCCGCCGCGGCCCACCTTGATGCGCTCCCCCTCGATCTCCACCGTCTTCTCCCTGAAGTCCACGCCGATGGTGGCCTCGGTCTTGTCGGGGAAGGTGCCCCCGCAGAAGCGGAAGGTCAGGCACGTCTTGCCCACGTTGGAGTCTCCGATCACGATGATCTTGAAGATGCGGGTCTGCACGTAAGGCTCCAGCGAGGAGTCGGGGCCCGGCGGCCGCCCGCCTCCCGCCGCCATCCCGCACCGCCGCACCGCACACACAAAGGCTGCGGCTGCGGCGGGCGGAGCGGATCAGGTGGTCGGGCGCAGGAAGGCTGCGGGACCGCCCCGCGCAGCGGCATCGCCACCGGCCCCGCCCCGCACAGCCCCGCACGTCTCCGTGCGGACCCAACGCAGGTCGCGGCCCCGCCCGCTCCGCCCCCCGGGCCGGCCCCGCTGCTGTCAGCATCAGAGAGGGCAGGGGTTGGGGCTCCTCGTCCCCATCCTTCGCGGGGACACCTCTGCCCGTGCTGGCACGCAGCACCCGGTGCGGGGGTACGGAAATCTGCAGCCTGAAGCACGCACAGTGGGAAGGGAGAGGCAGAGACGGGAGCAAGAGGCATCAGGTCAACTGCACGGCGCCCAGGGAGGAGTACCGCTGCAAAGGGGTCTGCGAGAGGACCTGGCTTTCTTCTCTTGGGTAACAAGAAACAGATGGGCACCGCACTACAGCGTGGGGAGCAGGGAGTAACAGAGAACCCCAAGGGAGAAGCAAGCTCATCTACCCCTCCCTCTGCAGAGACCCTCAGTGCTCCTGCTGCCCCTGATAACGCAGCCCAGACAGCTCCAGAAGACATCACAGCCCCTAAAGCTGATCCTGCACACAGCAGGGCTTGGTAGGAAGCGAAGGAGGCAAAGGCTGGGAAGAATTTCCCAGTGTCCCCCCAGGCGGTCACTAGGCTGTCCTAGGACAACAGCACTTTGCTGCCTGCTTCTGGCAATGCTGAAATGACAAAAAGAAGGTGGAATAAACCACACCGCAAGCAGGAAAGGCTCACAAAGACTCTGGTCCTGAAGCGCATGGATTCTCCCCCGTTCCAATTTTGCTCATGTCTACAGGCGTCAGCTGAGCGAGGCCGCCCACCTGACCAGCACACCACCCTGACTCATAGGGCTGCCTCCACTCCAAATGAGAGGGATGCAGAAGAGATCCGCCCCATCGAGGCTCCATAGACATCAGCTGATCTGAGGTTTGGGCTCATAAAGGAAGCTCAGCTGACGGATTCACCACATCCACTTGGACTACGCCCCAGAGGTGTTACCAGGACACAATTTCCAATCACCCCCAGCTACTTCTGTCCCAGCATAGCCCCAGACCTCCAGAGCAAAGTCAAAGGGACACAAGGACATCAGCTGCGAGTTGCTGCTCAGCCCTCTCCCTGTGTGAGCCCAGAGGGAAAAATCCCTTCCTTGGGGACAGCTGAATGCCCCCAGAGACCCAGCCTGAACACCAGCCTGCTCTGAGCAACATGTAGTTACTGGAAATGCTCACCGCAGCTCTGTAACACCACCACTCTCTGAATGGGAGCACAACCAAACCAACCATCTTATTTGCTCATAGCCTTTGGGTTGGCTGGTTAAGTGAAAGCTTTGTTTCTACCTGTCAGCTGCAATCTCCTCTCCTGCAGGAGGTCTGCCACTTTTGCCATTTGCACCCCAGCTTCCATCTCCATGCAGTCTGACGGAGGCACGGTCCCAGCAGTGGGAACACAGCAGTGGCCAAAACACCCACCCAGCCACAGGCAGAGATGAGCTCCTACATTTCTGATCCCGTGATTTCCCAGCAATTCCTCTTCCTTTGTCATGGTATTACCTCATTTTCAAGCCTGCTGTTCTGTTTTTCCTACTCCAGGTTCGCTCAGACTGCTGCTGCTTGTCCCATTTTGTTTCCTCATGCAATGATGTGGAGGGATCCCTGCAGCAAGCAAGTTGGCAAGCTGATATCTCTGGAAGAGACTGCTGAGCAGACTGGCTAACACATTTACACTCAAAAAGTCCAGAGGACCTGACTCACTCCACACATCAGAAAATGCAAAGTGAAGGGGGTCAGGATGGAAGATGCAAGTAGGTATGACACGAGGGCTCTCTAAAGTGTAGGAAGAGTGCCCTGTTTTAGGTGGCTAGATATTTTGCTTCGGCCCATTTATGTCATTAAAGTATATCAGAAAACAAAGCAGCAATATTCAAACCCTAGCCTGTGCTTTCAGTTCATTCTCTGCTACCAGCTAAGCTGCATAGGTGGCCCTCCAAGGATGTTACCCCAGATGCTTTCCTAGCTCTCTGGTTGTGTGCACACAAACCATCTGTGTGCCTGCTTTCCAATGAGGGCAGAGACCTATGCCAATCACCTGGGCGGGACTGGACAGCACAGCTCAGACCTGCTCAGTCCCATTTTATCCACTTCATTTCACCACAAAGAGACGAGGAACATGCTCTGATAAAAATGATGTTTTCTGGGAGTTCCTGCAGGCTTTTATTTACAGAAGCTATTTGTCAGATGCTAAAGCCTCTTGTTCTCGATCTGATGCTGACTTGACTTCTCTAGTCTGTGAAACAAGACGCCAGTGTCAGGTCCAAGCTGTCTCCCTTCGAAGGGACATGGCTTCCCATTGTAGCGTGGCAGAAACATCAAACTTGAGATCTCTCTCTCTTTTGGCTCAACAGCCAGCCTGGAAAGCAACTTGTCTGCAGTGTGCGGGATCACCGGCTGCAGGAGAGTCCCATAGACCCGCAGACATTCCAGAGTAACGTGGATGATGGTGTCAAGCCAGAGCTTCTCTGCAGGGTCTTTTCTGTCAAGTTTCCAAGGCCTGTGTCTCTGGAAGAAACCATTGGTCTGCCTTACACACAGGGCGATGCATTCTAAAGCCTTGTAGATCTGGAAATCTTCAAAGTAACTAGCTACCTGCAGAGGCAGAGAAGCCACAGACATCACAAGCTCATAGTCTTCAGCAGAAGCCCTACCTGAGGCTTCTGTCTCCCTGTAATCCACAACCTTAGGAAAACAAGTCTCTGAGAAACACGGGTAAGTGTTGCTGGGGTTAATGCCAGGGGCTGTTGACCGATTCAGAAGTCCCCCAAGCGCATCTGCCAGTTCTGAATTCACAACCTTTACAACCTTCTCATCATAATAGTCACAATCCCTCTCGGGTACGCCTTGCCTTAGCAGGAAGTACCGAAATCCATCTACTGTGTATCGTTCATGACAAGCAAACGGATCAATCACATTGCCCAGGCTTTTGGACATCTTCTGCCCACGGACAGTCCAGTGGGAGTGCACAAATATTCGCTCAGGAGGGGACAGCCCCGCTGCCATCAGCAGTGCTGGCCAGTAGACAGCATGAAATTTGAGGATGTCCTTGCCCACCACGTGGTGTGCAGCAGGCCACCACTCACCGTGCGTCTCAGGGTAGCCCAGAACACTCAGATAATTCACTAAGGCATCTACCCATACATAAATAGTTTGCGTCGAGTCACCGGGGACAGGGATACCCCACTGCAACCGGCTTCTCTCACGAGAGATGGACAAGTCTGGCAAGCCCTCTCCCAGCCAGCAAAGCACACGCTGGTAGAAAGGGTCAGGGGAAACGGCACGTGGGTTGTCACGCAGCCACTTCTGCAATGGGTCCTGGAACGCAGACAGCTTGAACATGTAATTCTCCTCTTTGGTCCAGTGCACCTGAGAACACAGGAGAAAAAAATTAGAGCTCCAATGCTCTGCGAACGGTTTTACAGTTTGCACACAGCAAACTCAGTGTGAAGTTCATCTGGAACTATTTCTCTTCACCATAAACTCCACAATTTCACTGAGACAACTTGATATGCATCAAAGGTCAGCAATCATTCTCAGGGTTCTGAAGCCTGCTGCCTCTATTTTTAGATCTAAAGACTGATTTCTTTGCCATAAAACTAGTCTTTTTCCTCAACCACACTGTGTGCTTTATCAAGACACACTATTTGAAAGCCTCTCTCTTTCTGTGTGAGCCAACACTCGGATGCCCCAGTCCTGAACAAATACTAAAGGAGTATAACCTCTGCTTAGCTTTGAAGCATGATTATCTGCCACAGTCGAATTAAGTCATGCAACTCCCGACACTGTATAAAAAATACAGCTGTAGAGACTCTCTAGGTCAGGTACCCACACTCCTGGTTCCAATGTATTCAATCATGAGACTAGAAACAAACAGCTCAGTCATGAACAGCTTTTTTTCATCCAACTTCTTTCATCACCACCTTAGAACACTATTTCTAAGCCAATGGACCGTGAAACCAGGAGCAACAAAATCCTTTCCATGCCACATGGCTGAAATCTGCATCTGCTGCTTGGGGTTTGGGATCCCATCGGCAGCGCTCCCTTGTATAATCAAACTGAGCTGAGACACAGAGAACGTTCTTTGAAATAAAGGCAAGTCTCAGCTGACAAGTATCATGAAGCACTACACACACACAATTTTTTTTCTAGAACAAAGCAACAGGTGTGCAATGCTCACACAGAAGTTCCTGAATTTGGTCAGCAAAGCGTGGGCACCATTACCTCATGGCCGGACTCCACAGACACCTTGTGCGGGCGGCCCTGGGCATCCACCCGCTCCGTAAGCTGGCTTTCGGGCAGGAAGCCTTCCTCGGCCGTGCAGTACCAGCCCTCATAGGCCCCTTTGTAGAGAGCCCCACGCTCCTGCAGGGCAGCCCAGAAGTGACACACAGCTTGGCAGTGACGGGGCTCGCTGGTGCGAATGAAGTCAGTGAAGGAAATGGCTGCTTGGGTGAAGGCCTGGTGGAACAGCGCCGAGATCTGTGCGCAGAGTTCTGGAGGTGATGTTCCTGCTGCAGCTGCTGCCTGTTGGATCTTCAGCCCGTGTTCATCAGTCCCTGAAAAGCCAAAGGTGGTCATGGGGAGAGGATGGGGAACCGTGCTGCTCCTACTGGGACACGGAGCCTGAGGAAACAACAACAGCCCCAAGGACACGAGGGCTGGGGCTCAGCCCCAGGAATCACCAAGGTTGGAAAAGCCCTCTAAGGTCTCCGAGTCCAACCCCAACCCACGCCCCCCACTGACCACGTCCCTCAGCACCACATCCCTACGGTTCTGAAACACATCTGGGAACGGTGCCCCCTCCATCACCTCAGGAAGCCTGTGCCGGCACATCACCACTCTTTCTGAGAATATTTTTTTTCCCAGTATCCAACCTGAACACGGGGACGGAGACAGCCACCAGAAGCCCGCGGGGCCCAGGGCCATGCCCGAGAGAAGCCGAGGGGGGAAGGCCCAGGCCCCGCGCTCCTACACTCACCTGTGGAGAGGCGGCCCGGCCCGGCGCCCCGGAGGCCGCGGTGGCGGTGCAGCGCGTCTGCCAGCAGGGCAGAGTAGAGGTGCCCGATGTGGGGCGGCCCGTTAGCGTAAAAGATGGGTGTGGAGAGCAGCAGGCGGCGGCCGGGCCCGGCGGTGGAGGCAGCGCGGCGGAGCGGCTGCGGGAAGCGTAGAAGAGGCTGCCGCATGGCGGAAACGCCACCATAGAGGTGCCGGCGGAACCATAGAGACGGCGGCGCAGAGCGGCCACGCGCGAGGGCGGATGGGAGGAAGGCGGGGGACGCGCCAGCCGATGAGAAGCCGGCCGGCCGCCGGCCGCGCATGCGCTTTGTGGGCGGCGGGGGCGGCGCGAGGTCGAGCCGGGAGCGGGGCGCGATGAGCGGCGCCATGTCGTGCTGCCGCCTGGCCGCCGCCGCGCTGCGCCCCCTCAGCTCCGTGCAGCGCGGCCGCGCCGCCGCGGGTGAGTGGGGACGGGGCGGCTGGGGCGGGCCTGGCTCCGTGAGGGCTCCCACGCACCCCCTGGCGCCCGGGGGGAGGTCGGGCGCGGGCCCGGCCTGCGGGCTGCTGTCAGTCGGGCACGGTGAGAGCACGTTCTGCGGAGAAGCCCCAGCGCGTCCTCAGGCTGCAGCTGATGGCTGCGTTATAAACGCGGTGCCTGGGACCGGCACAGCGACGGCGTGTCCGAGAGCTGGCGGTGCTGGGCTGCTCAAGGAGACGCGCGCTCGTCCTGCCTGCAGAGTTTGCTAGCAGATGTCTTCATCTGAACTGGCAGCCTTTGTTGTTCCTTGGCGTTTGGGATGCCTGTTCTGCCAGCAGAAGCCTCTCGCTTTACATAACCTACATCAACGGAGCCTCCTCTGTTGGCAGAAGGACTCTTTGCAGGTGTAACCGTGGCTGCTGTTTGCCCTGTGCCCGCATCAGCCTCTGCTGGCAGAGCCCTGGGGCAGGGCAGGGAGCAGCAGCACGCACAGCACGGCCCTGGTGGTGCCCAGAAGGCTCCTCCAGCTCGAGCTGCTCCGTGCATCTTCCCTGTGGGTATTGTTGCTGTTAATTTGTTTAATTACGTTTTGATCTTGCATGCATATTGGGTACTCGCAGCTGCCTGCGGCAGTCTCAGAGCCGTTTGTTTTGGCGGAGAGTAATTCACTGCAGTCGCTCAGATGTGGTCCTGGGCTTTGCAAACAAGCAGCTTATTTACTTAGCTTGGTCTCTAAACTTCAAAACAGAACTTTGCATTGCCAGTCTTAGTGTTTTCCTCTAATAAGCTGCATTCCTTGGTCACCTTGTTGCAGCGCTGGAATGTTCCCATGCAGATGAGCAGACAAGTGGCTCACTCTGCTGTGCCTGGGGGCAGGGGCAGTGGTTCTGGTTTTGCCCTTGTGGGTTTATCAGCATCAGGAGCAGGTGTATGTGTGAGCAGGAAGGCGGCTCACAGGGAGAAGCCGTGCTCTCCTGTCAGACATTTGGGGGAGAAGCTCTGCTCTGTCATTCACTTCCAAGCCTCTTTGAGAAGTAGAACTGCACTCTGATGGTGTGGGCATCCTCTGGAATTGGCAGTCAGCGTGTACCTGGCAAGGGAGTTGTGGTAAAACTTCAAAGAAGGGCCAGAAACCATAGGCACGTGCGACCTGCTGCTAAAAAACTTGTTTGCTTTTAGCTCAAACTTCCCTCATTGTCTGCTGAAAGGCTTGGTAGAAAGAAAAATCTTAGATACTCTTAATAAGGAAAACATTATATGTTAAATAGCCTTGAAAGAATCGTGTGTTCCCAGTGCCTCCTCTCCCTGCCCTGGTTCACACTGGAAATGAAAATGTCTAGCTCAGATGAACCATTAATTTTGAATGCAAAAGGTAGCATAAATAATTAAGAGATGTTAATAAAAAAAATTTAGTACATGTACCTCTAACCAGTGTGGGTTTCCTTTGCTTTTTGATGGTTTTTCTGATAAAAAAATGTTAACTGAAAACATTATCTTCTTCCCAGGCTCTGTGTAATTGGGAGTGCTTCTTAATACTCAGCACTTTTCCCTCTGTTCTCTCATTGCTTGTCTCCACCTACAGTTTTGCAGTGCCATCATCTAAGATACCCTTCCAGAGCACTAACGTCTTCGGGTGTTCCTGGCAAGGCTGGCAGCAACCTACTGTTGTACTTAATTGTGGGAGGAACAGTCACTGGGGCAGGAGCTTACGTAAGATGCTTGAATAAACGTGCTTTTACTGGGGAGGGGGCGGAGGGAGGGTGCCATCATGTCATACTGAGTTAGCCATTTATTAATTAAACCGTCCTCATGCTCCCTGGCCTCGGGTAATTTCACGGGACACTGTCAGATAATTGTACAAATCTAATATTCTCAGTGATAAACTGCTCTGCATTTAATAAACACAAAACCCAATCTGTCCATCTGGGATTTGTGACCATGAGAAAGGCAGAAATGAATGAAGTCTCCCCTGCTACCCAGAACGATGACGTGCAAATAAGGAGATAGTCAACTCGATCTGAATACAACACAGGAGTGAAAAGTTACTTGTCATTTCTTCAGAGATCATTACAACGTCGCTCTGTTATCTGGCAAAGTGCATAGATAAGTTTCTGATTAGAAAGAACTTGGCATTGTCCCTCTGGAAAGAAATATCCTGAAGACTTGATTTGATATTTTGCACATGTGTGATCTTTCCCCCCCCAAAAGAATTGGGCCTAATTTGCTACCTACTGCCCTTCAGACTGCTTAAAGACATCATGCTTCTGCTGCTTGCAAAAACAGAGTTCTTTTAACCTTGACTTCTCTATATCTAAGCAGAAAGGCTTTAAAAATATCTTCATCTTAATTGTTTTTGGTAATGAGCTCCCACTTTCTGGTGTTTCTGACATTGCTTCTGTTCCCTCGATGTGCTTCTGTCTGTCTCTGTTCTTCTTCATGCCCTGCATTGAATTCCTCAGTTCTTCTTTGCATCTCTTTGTAATGTTATAAAACACTTGATCACGGCAGTGGGTAAAATGCAAAATGCCAAGGGAGTAGAAGAGATGTCAGTTCCTCAGAAGAATTCACTTTTGTTCAATCAGACAATCAGTTCTGCAGCCCAAAGACCAAATATATGCAGAAAGCTTTGTTGCTTGCTTATGGAAAGCAATCAGCCAGCTGAGTCTCATCCTATCATGAGAGCAGATAGTTTGAGTGCACTCCTCTTACAGCTATGTACACATCCACAGGCGCTTTTTAAAGTCAGGTATATTTGGGTCTGTTTTCTTCAGTTGAAAGCAGATGCCTTCTCTGAGCAAGTAGAATAGGCAAAAGTTTATGGGGAGTAGATGCAGAATGATGCTTTGATGTTGTAACGTGTACAAGGTAAATGCCTTCCTGTCTGTCTCCAGGTATACAAATCATTGAGAGAGAACAAGGAGAGATTCACTAACCGTGTCACAACAGTAACCACGCGATCCCAAGAAAAGGAATCATCTCCTTCTGGTGGGTACTGGCCTCAAGTTCCGGGTTTGGAGCTGTTTTTCCATGAGCTACTAACCTGAGACATCCAAAATAAAATGGAATGGAGCCTGCCTGAAAACACAGAGGTTAAGAGGAGATGAGGCCATGCTTTGGGCTTTCACTTTTCCCAGTCTGGCAAAGGAGCAGTGCAGTTCCCAGCACAAAATCCTCAGTGCTGTGCTATGTCCCTGTTCCATCCAAGGGGTGTCATACTTGGATGAGTGTAGGGGGAGAAATGAGGACAAAGTAGCAAAGCTCTTGATAATTTCTTGCAGACTGTCTATGGACCAGAGGTCACGCACTGAAGGTCACATGGCTGTGCAGATCTAGCTTAGAGAAACTATTTGCTGAAGTGTGGCTCTTTGAGTTGTGCAGGGAGCCAGCCTCAAGCAAAGCAGGTTCTTGGGAAATATACTGGGGTAGAGAGGAAGGGAGGAGGATGTATTTGGAGTGCTGTCTGCATGTGACAAACATCTGGTGACATACTCTGTTCCTTGCATGTGGACAGTTTTCCCTGCTGTGTTTGCAGTCAGTTATCTGATCTGTTACCTGCAGCTCCAGGAGCTCACTCTGAGGTCCCATCTCATGTTCCTTTCCTGCTCATTGGTGGAGGAACTGCTGCTTTTGCTGCTGCCCGATCCATTCGGGCTCGTGACCCCGGTGCCCGGGTAAGGAATGCCCTGTTCTAGAGAAGATCTATCTGGATGGCTGAATGCACTCTTGCTTTAGAGCCTCCATGATGTGTTTTCACGTTTGCCAGCATTAGTGTAGCTGATATGTTTGATGACTGCTTGTTTAAAGGTACTGATCGTGTCTGAAGATCCTGAACTGCCCTACATGCGCCCACCTCTTTCCAAAGAGCTTTGGTTTTCAGATGACCCTCACGTGACAGAGACCCTGCGGTTCAAACAGTGGAATGGCAAGGAGAGGAGGTATGTGTCACTTGGGTAGCAAAGGCAAAGAAGAGCATCTACAAGAAAGCCTGATCATCATAGAGTGTTCTTATGAGAGAGCCACTGGAGAGCTCTGAAGTGCTCAGAAGGCAGCTTGCTGAGCAGCACTGTGTCTGTCTGTGATGAAGAGGGCCCTGGGTACACTGTCATTTGATCAAGGAAGGAACAGCATTACATGCTGTGGGCAGAACTTGCCTGTTGTTTGCACTGGGCCACATGACTACACTGTGGAACCCAAAAGGCTGCAGGCTTGTGGAGTGTGGCTTTGCAGGGATATTGAGATGTTACAGACTTGTCAGTCACACAGCAAAGATCAGGCTGAAAGGTGAGGCAGCTGTTAAGGAAAGTGCAGCTTAGCATATAAATTACATCAATATTAAATATAGTTCAAAACTTCTGATTCCCTAGAACATATGTGTAATGCTATAACATGATGGCAAGTATAGCAATAATAGTGAGGTGGCAAAGTATGGGGCTGTAGCAAATGAGGACAAGCCCGAATACAGCAGCCATGAATACAGAAGCAAAGGAAGAAAACTTGCTTACCTTTGAAGGGCCTCAAGTACACAGAGAGCTCCAGTGAGATCCCCTCACCTCCACTGCCAGCCCTTAAATGAGGGCTGGGAAGGGGTGGATCCTGGCTCCTGGCATTGCATGCACCTGAGCTCCCCTGGGCTGGCCCTGCCTTGCACCAGGTGCTCCATCACTGCTTCAGGCCCTGACTCAGCATTTCTGCTACAGTATGCCACTACTGGGAGAAATCCTGTGAAATGATGTAGTGTTAGAGGTGAGGATATAGCCTTGCAGTCCAGAACAGAACTCTGGGAACCTCGGATCCCATTGGATCCTTGTGACATTTGTGATCTAAACCCTCACTGATCTAGACACTTGAATTTAACAACGTGCAGCAAGTAGTTCTTTGCTATTTCCAAAGTTTGTTCTGGTTGCACAGAGTTGCTTTCATGCCGTTGGTAATTTCTGTATAGCTGGCACCAAAGAGAAACCGGAACTCATCTGCTCATTGATCTTTTCCCAGTATATATTTCCAGCCACCATCATTCTACGTGCACGCTCGTGATTTGCCTTTTGTAGAGAATGGTGGAGTAGCAGTTCTCAGTGGCAAGAAGGTGAGTGCTACACCACTAGCTGTCATTCTAATGTCATCCAGTTCTTCCCAAGCAGAGCCCGTGTCTGAGCTGAAATTAAACTGCTGTAGATGGTGTTGTGGAGGTTGGCTGAGGAGAAGAATGTGGAAAATTTTCAGAAACATGTATACAGTGAATCAGGGACTATCCTAATATTAAGGACAGCATGTGTGAAGCTTGGAAAGCAGGAGAAGCTATGAGGAATAGTAGCTAAAGGTAAGATGACAGTTTGTGCATGGGATAAGAATATGTAGAGCTTAGAGACTGTGTGGCAAAATGAGAGCTAAGCTGCATATCAATTGGAAGGCAAGGTGAGTAGAATGTCATCGAAGTAGTGGATTGCAGCGTAAGTAAGAGCAGAGTACAGAGGCAGCAGAAAGGTGGAAAAGAGTTTATGGTTTCCTCACTTTTCTGTTTCACTAAAATGAAGATTTTAGTGAGTCTTCTTAGTGCTGAATCGTTTCTTAGATCCGTATCCTGGGAAGATCAATCTGATCTGTCATTGCTACCAAAAGAAGCTCTCTGAATTCCTACTTCCAGTTCCCCCCTCCCTAACAAATTACAGGGCAATTCAGATGTGTGAAAATATTGCTTCCAAGTATTCTTCTCTGTGTGGTAGCCTGTGCAATTTAACTCAAGTAGATGGAAGCCTGAGCTCCCCTGCTTTTTTTTTGCAGGTTGTGCATATGGATGTTAGAGGCAACACTGTGAAACTCAATGATGGTACCCAGATATCCTATGATAAATGTCTAATTGCAACTGGTAAGACTTGTTTGCTTCTATCTCCTCCTGTTCTTTCTACTGTGTCAGGCTTTTGATTTTGGTGGCACTAACTGACAAGGTTCTGCAATGTGGCAGAGCAGTCACATGAAGGGCAGTAACAGACAAACGTGGCGCTGGGTTTTTCACTTGCTTTATGTAAGCCAGCTTCTTTGGAACATTCAGAGTTTTACTCTGTGAAAATCAGCAGGGAAGGAGGAAGAGGTGACAGCGCTAGCAGCTGGGTAGAGGCACTCCTCTACAGCCCAGTGTTTTCAAATCCTGCCTTAGCAGTAGCAAGGAGAACGCCCAGCTCTTGCCCTGGCAGAGCACTGCTTCAGCATCTAGCCCTGGCAGTTCTGCATCCCTCCATAGTTAACATGGAACTGGCTGCCTGCAGTCAGTGGAGCAAGGTGTATGGCATCAGGTTGTTTGTGTGGGGTTTTTTTTGTTTGGTTTGGTTGTTTTAACTCTGATTGTAGAGTCGTTCACTGCTTGCACAGAAAGCCTTCCATGGTGAAAACCAGAGGGCAACAGAGAACAGAGCGTATTGTAACAGCTTGAAAAGCACAGTCCAGATGGATGCTAGCTCTGCGTTGCTGACATGGCCAGCAGTCACTAGTCTCTCTCTCTCCCTGTCTTCTCTCCCCTCCCTTCCTCCTTGTCCTCAGGTGGTTCCCCAAGGAACCTGCCCGCCATCGAAAGGGCAGGAAAAGATGTACAACAACGGCTGACGCTGTTCCGCAAGGTAATCTACAGGCACTGCCAGTCCTGGGGTGAGGCTGAAGGCATCAGAAACACTACCAGCATTTTCAGCTTCTGCTTTGGGTCCGGGACAGCCTTGCCCTGTCTACCAGCTTCCCTCGGCTGGTAACCAGGAGTCCATTTGCTATTTATTCTTTTCCCTGGGCAGGTGAACAGGATAAAATCTGACATTGCTCTCCCCCTTAGCCTGAGACATCCCTGTCATACCCTGAAGTTTTAGCTGAGCGTTTGTGTTAGCTCTTGGATTAGCTTAGCTTGTTTGCTCATACTCTAATGCCCATGTCTTCTTCGTGGCATTTCTTTACCTCCATCTGTGGCTTAGGGGAAAGTGGATAAAAGAACTGAAGGTAGTCAGTGGAATCCTCATTTTCACGGGAGAGATGCTTTTTGTTGACAAGCTCCACCCTTCTTGAAAACGTGGGGTTTACAACAGACAGGCAGTTCCCTCCTTAGTCTGGTTCAGGGAATGAATCAAGAATGAGGAGCCCTGTGGAAACGTTCTGCTCTGCATTGGACTTGCCCTGCTCTGGTCACTGCCAGGTCTGGTGTGATCTGCTCAGCTGTGTAGGGGATATGTAAAAGGCATGCAATGGGAGCCGTGGTATTCTTATAGTACTGTGTGTGCTGTAGATCATTTGCATCTGGAAATTTCATTGCAATTTGCTCTTGACGTGTCCAGACCAACACTAGGAAGCCCAAGGGTTTGTTTGTTTTTTTCTTTTTCTTTTTTTTTCTTTCTATGCAATAGAGGAATAGGAGGAAGGAGAAAGATGTCTCCCATTCTAAGTCAAGGAAAGATTTACTCTTATGTCAAAGGGAGAAATTGCAGAATTTCTCCCGCTGCCATTCCTGTTTGAGGATATTTGAAATGGGAATAAATCTTCTTTCAGATTGAGGACTTCAAAAATCTGGAGAAGATTTCAAGACAAGTCAAGTCCATCACAATTATTGGTGGTGGCTTTCTTGGCAGTGAGCTGGCCTGTGCTCTGGGAAGAAGAGGTAAGTGTGCTTCAGCAGGCAGCTGGCTTCAGCTGGCACCTCCACAGAAGTGACGGGCGTTGAATGCAATCAGCCTGACGTTCTAAACCTCCTTTTTATTTCCACATCTGCTGAATTTTTGCGCAGATTTGCTCTTTGCTTTCCTTCCAGCACAAACCAGAAACCTGGAGGTGATTCAACTGTTCCCCGAGAACGGCAACATGGGCAAAGTGTTGCCTGAATATCTGAGCAACTGGACCACAGAGAAAGTCAGAAGAGGTGAAGCTGCGCTCCAGTGCTCCTCCTCCTGCTTCACCTGAAGTCTGCCTGTCCCTGTGCAAGCAGTTTCATTTCCTTTTTGTTTCCAGAGGGCGTTAATGTTATGCCTAACGCTGTGGTCAAGTCTGTCTCTGTCTCTGGAAATCGGTTGGTGATTAAACTGAAGGATGGCCGAAAGGTAAATCTGAATGCAGGGAGTTTGCAGGGCCACTGAGAGAAGCAGAACAATCCTTTCAAATTCTCCAACAGGTGGAGACCGATCACATTGTGGCTGCAGTAGGGCTGGAGCCTAACGTGGAATTAGCAAAGTCTGCTGGGCTGGAGGTGGATTCTGACTTCGGAGGATTCAGGGTGAACGCAGAGCTGCAGGCACGCTCCAATATCTGGGTGGTGAGTACACGTGGAGGAGTTTTCTTTCAGCTGCTTAGAGCAATGCAGTCCAAGTGCCTCGAATTCTGGGGGCTGGCGTACCTAGGTTAGGTGAATAGTGCAAAAAAATTGCAAGTAACGAGACCAGTTGTAGTGCCTTGGAGCCCGTTCGTGCACTACAGCACGTTTTGGTACCGTGGTCATGACTGCACCCTTTTGAATATTTGTGCTCCTTAAGAGAACTTGGGGTAACTTAAAGGTAGCACGGGTTGCTCTGTCGTGTAAGAGTCCTTCTGGGGGGGGAGCTGAGACTGGTTCCTCTGAAAAAAACACATACCTGGTGCTGCCTTAATTTTCTGCAGCTCGGTGAGAAGTGTTGAGAAAATGGAACTCGTGTAGCCTGGGGGGTGGAAGAAGGTGTGAACGAGTGGGGGCTGTCGGAACAGCTGGGTTCCTTATTTCAGTCCATCTTTGTCCCAGTGCCTCTGCTCTTTTGTGCGTTAATTTGGGCTTTTGATGTCTGCGTTCAGTCATCATTGAATGAGTTTCTCTTTAAGGCTGGGGATGCTGCCTGCTTCTATGATATCAAACTAGGTAGGAGACGTGTGGAGCACCATGATCATGCCGTTGTGAGTGGAAGACTAGCTGGAGAAAACATGACGGGAGCTGCAAAGCCCTACTGGCATCAGTCAATGTTCTGGTAATGCTGAGTACTTCTTGTAAAATGTCTTATTTGGCAGTGTTGTTAGGAGCCCTGACAAGACATACCCTGTCAAGGTTTCTGTTTTCAGAGTGTAATGAAGCTACAGCGAATACCTGGACAGCTTCTTTGCAGAATACCAGGGTTGTGGAGCACGTGTGAGCGTTCGCTGCCCTGCCCTGACTTATCTAAGACTTTTTTTTCCCCTGCAGAATCCAGTTTCTCCCTGACTGTGTATAATTCAACAAAGCAAGAAGCAATAAATAGCAGCCCCTTTCTTAAAGCAGGCTAATCTGCGCGTTGAACTTCACAACTTCTCTGTTACAATTACTGGAAGCTCTCCAGCGCAATCTGCTGGTTTCAGTTCTGTTGGACCTTTGCTTGTGAGCTCAGTTTGCCTTGGTAGCAGCACAGCAGTGCACCCAGGCACATTTTTGAAAGCGTTGGTATGGTACGGAGAAAACAAGGCATTTTCTTTGAAATTCTTTAAAAGGAAGGCAAAAAAAAATTGTCCCCTTGCTCAAAATGGATCAGAAATGGAGTTAGCACAAATGGAAATATGGGAGAAGGGCTTTTGCTCTCCTGGGAGAAATCCCCCCAAAAAACTTACCCCTTGGCATCGTTTGTCTGAACACTTGGTCTGTACTACATAGGCCCTGGACACAGGAGCTTTTATTACTCAGCTGTTAACGAGGATCCAGAAGTATCTTTTAATTGTGTGCTCTCCTTCGAGCTGCTCTGACCGTGACACTGGGGGCTGTGAGCTGCAGTCTCGTGTGTGGCTGACAGGTGTTAATGCTGAAGGTCTGCCAGCCTTTACTGGGTTAATGTCCTTTTCCTGTACTGAAAAGCTGCCAAACAGCAGGAAATCCTTCCACATTTTTTCCATGATGTTCAGGATTCCTGCTGAGTTGGGTGCCTCGTCTAATTAGCTGGGATATTACTGGTGTTCCATCCATTCTGCCCAGTCTGTACTAGGGGATTATGCCTAGAAATGCTAATGTCCCACCAGAGATATCCAGATTATTCTCTGCAATGCACCTTTGTCCTCAGTGTAGCTGGGAATCCTGGCTGCAGGTGGCACTTCCTGGGCCCAAACCGGAGTTGCTAGGTGCGGTTTTCTTAAATCTTCTTTAAATGCTCTCTCTGAAATATGCACTCAGCAGCTGTGCTGCACAGCCCCATGGTTCGAGCTCAGCAGTGCCCCAGGTTTGGTCAGATGGGCTCACCTAGAACCTGCAGGAGCACTTGCTTCTGCACCAACTCTGTCTCCAAGTTACACTTGGAGTTACTCACTGAACAGCACCATTTCTGCAAGAACCTACTCATTATGTACCTGCTAATTACGTGCTGATATTCTCACCTGGGTCTGAGGTTAGGGGTGTAACTTGCTGAAGGGTCAAAGTACACACGGCTCATGGAAGCAGCCCGGCTTTCTGCGAGGGAGAAATCATGCACGTTTTGAGCTTCTGTTCATTAACTGCTTTCTTCTGAAGCGGGTGCTCTGTCTTGACTCCTTCTTACACAACGCTGTCGTTAGGGTTTGGAACTGCCATGTATTTATGATGCTGTTCCTATAAATGAGCTTTGTTGTTGCTGTTAATTCCTAGGAGCGACCTGGGTCCCGATGTGGGTTATGAAGCCATCGGCCTCGTTGATAGTACCTTGCCAACAGTGGGGGTCTTTGCTAAAGCAACAGCAAAAGACACGCCAAAATCTGCGACAGAGCAGTCAGGTAGGTGCCTGGCTGCCTTGGGAGCTGTCTGGCTTTTGTGGCTGGCTCTGTGTGGCCACAGAGAGGAGCTGGTCACGCCATGAAGCGCTGTGAGAGATCAGTCTGCGTGCTCTATTCTAGACCAAGCTTTCAATGCCGGTTTTGATGTTAAAATGTGATCAAAACACAATGTTCCACTAAGACAAAATGCAGCTTATTTACCGTGTTGAACATTAAGAGGGGAGGTTTGGATGAGATACAAGGAAGAAACTCTTCCCTGCGTGGGGTGGTTAGATACTGGCACAGGTTGTGGGCGCCCCATCCCTGGAGGTGCTGCAGGCTGGGTTGGATGGGCCCTGGGCAGCCTGATCGACTGGAATTTGTTCCCATGCTGTGGGGCTGGAGGTAGATGATCTTTGGAGGTCTCTTGGAACCCAAACCATCCCGTGATTCTGTGGTGTATTTGGTAATGGAAGCTGGGAGCTGTCAGAGTTGCGCTTTGTGTGAGGATTGCTCCTTCACTGTGTTACAGAAGCTTTTGCTGGGCACAGCTCAAAAGAAAGCACACCTGAATCTTTTACAGAAGCCATCTGTGCGTCCTGCTTCCCCCAGCACAGGCAGAGAGCTGCTGCTTTTTTCTGCCCTGGCTTTTTGATACCTCCTATCTTTGCATTAGGGACAGGAATTCGATCGGAAAGTGAAACAGAAGCAGAAGCCTCGGAAGTTCCCATTTCTCCAAGCTCTTCACCAATGCCTCAAGTTCCAAAGCAAGGAGAAGATTATGGCAAAGGTGTCATTTTCTACCTCAGGGATAAAGTTGTGGTAGGAATCGTATTATGGAACATCTTCAACAGGATGCCTATCGCTCGAAAGGTCAGTAGAGGACGGGTGTGCTGAACGAGTGGGGCTGTGGCATTCAGCTTGCTTAGATCAGGGATCTTCTTGTGGAAAAATCAATCTATCATTACATAATGAGGATAAATAAAGGCAGGTTTTCTTCTAGCATGAAATTCCCGGCGTGATAAATGAGAGGAGAGCAGAGGATATTGCCTTGCTGGACTTCATTAACACCTGTGACACTGGGCCTCTCCTCACAGACAGATGCAGCCTGGGCTGGGGGAGCAGTGGGGTGCATTGCAGCCTGGCTGAAGGGCCAAGGCCAGAGGGCAGAGATCAGAGGTGCTGTGGGGCTGGAAGTAGATGATCTTTGAAGGTGTCTTGGAACCCAAACCATCCCGTGATTCTGTGGTGTATTTGGTAATGGAAGCTGGGAGCTGCCAGTGGCAGGCAGGGTAGCCCAGGGCTCAGTACATCTCGCAGTGTTGTTGATAGGATATGCAGGTTTTTAATGCAGGCTTCCTTCTTTCAGATCATCAAAGATGGGGAGGAGCACGCTGATCTCAATGAAGTAGCAAAGCTTTTCAACATCCATGAAGACTGAACTCCAGGATTCCATCACTGCAGTAGGAGTGAGTAGGGCTGCGTTTGCCCCTTCAGCGTGGAGAACTTGCTCTGAGCACTTGTGAATATTTCCCATCACCTAGAATTCTAATATTTCACCAATAAAATCAGATTCTTCTAAGTTAAATGCCTCCTTCCTGCACTTGTGCACTGCTGGTTTTGATAGGGCAGTAGGTGGTGTGCTGCTGTTTGCTTTTCCCTCCTACAAACAATGGAGAAGCCTGCAGAGGTGCTTGGTAACAAATGCTGCCAGCGCAGGAAAAGTCTGCCCCGATGGGATGCAATAGTACATGGAGCAGCTCACAGGTATAAGCTGCTACCATGGGGCTGCCTGGAGCCCTTGCAGCTCCCTTCCCATCCTTCTTTCTGTGATTTGAGTCAAGGACCCTGAAAACTTCAGCGCTGCTGTTGATTTGTCCTGCTTTACCTCATCTCTGTACCACGTCGTGTCACGTTGGGCAAGTGTGGAACCTCGCCGTGGTGCTGGGGTGGGGACAGGAGCACTGAACTGAGCCACCTGCCCTCGCACTTTCTGAGGCTCTCCTCTGCTTCTCTGGGCTTCCCCATGAGCGATGCCACGCGCAGTGCTGTACCCAGCCAGGGTTGGTGGCTCACAGCCAAGGCTTTCCTTCCAGTCCTGCAGCGTTAGGGCATTCCTGCTCCCCTTGGTCTCCTGTTTTACAGTCTGGACAGAAGCGATGGAGAACCTTACTGAGTCTTAACGCTGAAGACGCATCCAGACAAGGCTTTTGTGACAGGGATTGGAATGTGCTTTGCGTCTCTGGCCCAGCAGCACATTTCCATAGGCTTGCAGTGTGTTTAGGTGCCAGCTTGACAGTGTCTTGCAGAAAGCTCAGGAGCTGCTCCAGTATTTTCTCCAGGCCTCGGGGAGGGCACCAGGGGACAACTGCCCTCACCAGAGCTTCAGCCTGGGCTTGACCAAGTACAAAGGGCTGCGTGTAGCCAGTGCGGAGAGCCTGGAGAAAAGCAAAGCGAGAAGCAAGAAACGCTGTATTTCTCCAGGCTGGGCTTGTTCACTACGAGATACCCACTCTGTCTCAGAGTTCTTTGTTTTGGCACAGAGCGATGACAAGAAAGGGGAGCTGGCAAACCACGCTGTCCAGACGCGGTCACAGGGGGAGGGCAGCCTGGCCGGCAGCAGGGCTGCATCCTCCTGCTCCCCCTGGCAACGCCCAGGGAAGCGGATGCAGCCGCTCTCGCTCAGGTGAGGGGCTACAGCACGCGTTGCAGTCTCGCACAGGTCAGCGAGAGGCTGCCGCAGTCCTGGGGCTCATCCTGCTGGCAGCAGCACGCCAATGCCAGCGCGTCTGCTGCAGTGCTGCAGCTCCCCACCGAGCTGAGCCAGGGCTGGAGAGCAGCAGGCATGGAGACAGCCCCCGGCCCTCGCACTCGCAGCATTTCCCCCCCTGCCCAGGGATCTGGCCCCTGGTTGCTGGGAGGCAGCTGGGGTCCCTCCCTCCACCGCGGCCCCACAGCTCTGCTGGGCACAGCGGGCGCCAGGCACGGGCCAAAGAAGAAGAGGCGAGAGACAGGGGGCCTGATGCAGGTTTTTTCTGTACATAAGTGTTTTTGACACCACAGCCTGTTGCTTATAATAAAACAGAAATCAGAAAGAGCAGCCAGAATACACACCCAAAGGCAAAAATCCTCGGCTTAAAAAAGGAGGGGCCGGGCCCCAGAGAGGGGAGGCCAGCAGCTGGGAGTCCAAGGGGAAAGGTACACCTGCCCTGGCTGGGAAGAAACACAACACAAAGAAAAAAAACGAACCAAAAAAAAAAAAGAACAAAAAACACCCAATGCTCCCACTGCTGAGCAGAGGAGAGACGGAAAAAAAACAAAACCCGAACAAAAACAGATTGTCCCGTCCTCAGAGTCCTGTTAGCACCTGTACAATAAAACTGTACCATCTACCGGGAGCGGAGCAGCCCTGCCCTGTGCCTGCTCTCTCCGGTAGAACTGCTCCCAACGACACAGGAAGGGGAAGGGCCGGCAAGAGGGGAGAGAGCCCGGCGGGGACGAGCTGCTGGAAGCATGGGCTGCCTCGGTGACAGCTGCCGGGGAGCAGCGGTGTGACCGAAATGAAGGAAGGAGCCTGGTGAGGATGGAGCAGAGCGGGTGAGAGTGCCTTCAGCAGAAGCTGGCTCCAACGCTAAGAGATGGGCCCGTCCCCAGGCTCTCAGCCGAGGTGCCAGAGCCGCAGAGCCCGGTTCTGCAGCTCGGGGTGGTGCTCCAGGGGAGCGCAGGCCCTGGGGAGTGCTGGAGAGGGGCCGGAGGAAAGCCCTCATCCCATAGCCCGGAGCTCACATAATCACAGTGATACAGACTGCAAAAAAAAAAAAAACCAAAAAAAACCAAAAAAAAACGAAAGGAAACGTAACAAATTAAATACTAATTAAATAAATACTATGGAAGACATCGGGGGCGGGGCGGAGGGGCAGACAGAGAGGTGCAGTTCCACCACGGGGTCAGGCGGGGACGGGCGGCTGCTCCCACCGCCCCACAGCGCAGCTCGAGCCGGTCGCTGCCCCACGGCGCCCCACAGCGAGGGTCCGCCTCCCGCTGCTGCTGCTGGATGGGGCTGCCAGAGCTGCGACCGCCGCTGCTCGTCACGAAGGAACCCCGGGAAGTCCTTGGAGGCGGCGTCCTCTCCCCCCAGCCGGCACCGAGGCACCGCGGGGAGGAGGATGAGCTGGCCGAAGCCTCATGTCCCTGCTGCTGGCTCTAAGAGGGCTGCTTCCCGTTGGTCCTTATTATTGCCTCACGATGCAGGGAGCGATCCGCCCCCGTCAGCTGCTCCACGCCTCGTATTCCACCGCAGAGCCCAGCAGCTGCAGCAGCTCGGGCTCGTAGTGCACCAGCTCCACTGTCTCTGCGGCACCCTGCGCCGGCTCGGGGCTCTCCTGCACCTCGTCCTGGGCCAGCACCTGGCTCAGGGCCACCTGGCGCTGGAACTCGGCCCTGGGCAGCGTGGCGATCTCGAAGTGCGGGAAGCGGGCCTGGAAGATGCGGGAGGACAGCTTGAGCCGCTTCAGCACGTCGGAGAAGAGGAACCAGTTGCAAGGCCTGCGAGGACGGCAAGAAGATCACCCGTTAGGGAAAGCACCGGCAGCATTCCCAGCCAGCAGGAAACTCAGCCGACGGATCCCAGGCTGGGGCTTCTCAAAGCGCATCCACGCCGCAGGAGCGCCGGCCTCAGCGAGTCCCCCGGCACCGGTCACTGCAGGGCTGCACCCCCTGCTTCATTTCAGCCCTACGTTCCCTCCTGCCCACATCCGAATAAATCCCACTGTGAATCCTTCCCCAAGGGAAAGGATTGCCTTTGTCTCAGGGGCGGACCTCCGAGGATCAGCCAAACAAATCACACCTTGCCTGCTGTCTTCCGCTTGCTTCACTGACGTGGGCCTTAGCAAGAGTGGTTTCTATCCTCACCACTTTTCTAAAAATAATCATGAGGAATTCTGAAATTTGTTATGAGGTGGCATAAGACAGGGAGAGTGCCACGAGATGGTCAGTGCCCCATCGGCAGCTATTTTCTGCTACGAGGAAAGCTGCCCTACCGCCACGACTCTGTGCCTCCACCTGCAGAAGAAGGACGAAGGCATTTTTCTCCCCTGGGGAAGTGGTTTGAAATCTACAGGATGAAAACGTGACACGAGTGAAACTCTGCCCTGCCTGTCCCCTTGGCGCGCGGTCACTTTGGGCTCTCAAGAGTTCCTCAAGCACGCGTGCATTTTCAAAACAAGAACATTTCGTGTCAACCCCAACCTGGACGGCAATGTCCAGGCTCACGAGCACCACCCCCCCCCTCTAAAGGAGCATTAACGTCACTCAAACGCTCTCCATGCCAGGAGAAGACACCCACCCCCGAGAGACGGACACTTGCAGGTTGTAGCTGGGCAGCAGCGGCTTGTCTGAGAACTCAAACATGAAGTTGTCGGGTTCCTGTTCCTCTTCCTCCTGGTCTGAGCTCCCTGGAGGGTTGAGCAGAAGATCGCATCCAATGCTGTCTTTTCCCTCTGCAACAAAAACAACAGACGCTGGCGTTGCTCACGCCTTCACTCCATCATCCCGCGGGGAACAGCTCTGCCTGACCGGATCGGCTGCCACTACAACCCCACGCGCCCGTCCCCACACCACCACGATGAATTCAAGAGCTACGTCCCAGCGTCCTCCTGCTCTTCCAGCCCCTCGTATCCCTGAGAAACTCCGAGCGAGTGCAGAGCTGCCCTGCACAGAGAGCGGCCTGAAAAATCCCCGTGGTGAGCGGGTTGGGCAGGAAAACATCTGACACTGATGGTAGGATGACGCCGATCTCACACGTGGGACGAAGCGCTGCCTGCCTGCAAAATGAGGCACCTCCACCCAGCATCAGTGAACGAGCTCACGCTGACCCCCAAAAACCAGGCTCCCCAAAACGCCCTCGGCCCTCGCTGCTCTGCAGCCCGGGAGAACCTGCACCACTCGGGAAGGAGGTGAATGGAGGAGATGCTTTGTCTGCACACATCCCATAAAGGAAGGCACTGCTCTCTCCTTGCCGAGTACTTTGCCACCCAGATCCCGCTCTCAACAACTGCCAGCAGGTTTTGGAGAGGTGCGTGCCAGGAACTGTGTCTAACTGTGGGCTGCCAGGCTGTGCTACCCAACTGCACAGCAGATCTGAGGCAAATACAACACAACAACAAGAAGCTCGACTTCAGAGGATCGCCCCGTAGATTTCTGGCTTGCAGAAGCCTTGGGCTTGCAGAGTGTTTTTGTCCTGCTGAGTTAATATGTCTCCAAAAACTTGCAGATTCTATAGAGAAAAGTCGACCAAGTGTGCCGAGAAGCAAATAAACCATTTGTGCAAAAAAAAGAAAAATAAAAAATAAAAAGCTCAACACCACGATGCTCAGAAGAAAAGGCTGCAAGAAAAAAAAAAAAAAGATCTTAAGGTGAGCTGCCCGAGAAAGATCCACGCACTGCACTGCTCTGCAAGCAAACACAGCACCAAGCAAGAACGTTAACAGGGAAGCAGCAGCAGGTGACAGGAGGCGTGCACTCAAACAGGCTGCTTAAATCTTCAGGAGTTACTGCAGAAAGGGGCAAAATTAAATGATGTGAACGTTGGTCTGATACCACTGCTGGGCAAAGCTCAAATGCCACGGCTGAAAAAAATCCTGTTGGCTGAGCAATCCAGGGGAAAAAGAATTAAATGCAGTCAATGTGGAAAAAAACATGGCCCAACCTCCCAGCCCTGTCCGTCAGCCCAAGTGAGGGGTGATGACAAACAAGAACATCCCATCCCACCACAAGACAGAGATAATTGGGCACAACAGTGCTAGTCCCAAGCGTAGGAGAAACCCTGGAGTGGGACTTTGTTTCTGGAGCTACATGAGCACAAAGGGCATCAGGCTGATGAGCTGATCACACCCACACCTTAGAGATCCCACACTCTCGTTTCCCTCGTCATCTTTTGGCCCCAAGAGATTTGCAGACCTAAGGGAAACCGTGCACAACTTTCCTGCCCTGAGGAATAGGAATGGCTCCAGCAGTGGGCTGGGATTTCTCCTCCACCCCGAGTGACATGTAATGTTTCGTGCTTCAGCTCTGATGGGAAGGGACACTTGGAAGAACCGAACCTTTGAAGGCCCCTTTAGATGCTGGAAGGCTGCAATCAGAGCTCCGTGGAGCCTTCTCTTCTCCAAGCTGAACAACCCCAACTGTTTCAACAGCCTGTCCTCATAGGAGAGCTGCCCCAGCCCTCTGAACACGCAGTCCTGAAGTAGCGTCCATCAAAGCACGCGGGACAACGGTCTGGAAGGATCCACAAATGCATCCTCCCAAAGAAAAAGTCCCTTCCAGGAGCAGTGGGAACTCTCAGCACGTAACATTGTGGTAAAATAGCTAAGAGGTGACTTGAGAGGGAAGCCGACAGAACGGAGCGAATGACGTGTCACATCTCACGGACGCACTTCTCCCTGCTCTGCTGCTGTAAATGAAATCAGATGGGCTGAACTCACCGAGCACGGAGCTGCTGTAGAAGTCCCACGCTGTTCGAGGATCTCCGTCCGTGCGCCCCTGGAGATCCGAAAGGTAATCTGAAGAGGAATAATTGAGAGGGTTGTTGCTTATCTACTGGCTACACCGCAGCCCTGGCATACGTATCCACTGATCCTGGGTAAGCCACGCCATCTCTACTGCTTTTCCTCTGCTGTAACACCAGGCATTACGGCAGAATCTGAACCACAAGCCATTTGCAAGAAGGGCACTCTCACTCAGGAAAAGGCAATGTGGCCCTGGCCTGAGAACATGAAATAGAAGCTAATGGGGAAAACCAACTGACAGCACTATGCGGGTTGGAAAGCGAGGCTCTTAGGGTCATCTCAAGCTCAAAATTGCATCCACAACAGGTGCATGTACAGTTATGCCTGGAAGAGCACAGAAAGACAACTGGCAAACAAGACTTTTCAGAAACTGGAGGGTTTATGTCTCGTATCTACCTGGGAACCCCCATCTCTTCCAGTTGCCTTTGCCTCACCGTTACGTAGAAGCCAGGACACTCGTCTTGTTTCTACTTAAACAGTACAGAACAGTGGGTGTGCTTCACCCTCAGCCACAGTCATCAAAAATGGTAACAGCAGGCAAGCAGCATTTGGGCAGAGCCATTTTAGAGCAGATGGCATCACTGTGTGGCAACAAAAGCGTGTCTTTTGGGTTATGCAGTAGGACCAGGAAGTGATGCTGCTGTGTCTCTGACCCTCATGCACTATGCTGACCTTAGGTGTGCGACCAAAGCACTGCCTGTACATTAGAGAACTAGAAGTTACTTGCATCTTGTTTGGAAAATGGTACGCTAGTCTAGAAACACTGGGTGCTGAAAACACACGTGTGACAGGACAGAGCTACAGTCACTCAGTCATTGGCTGCTCGGGCACTTTTAAACCCTCTGACACCCGGATCTGCTCCTGTGTGCTGCCAGACAGGAAGGATAGAAATGCGGTCAGCCCCAGGCACCTACCACAGAGGAAGCGCTTCATCACGTCGCTGGTGGCAAGCTTCACTGCTGTCTGCCCGGAATAAGTGGCCAGAGTGGGATCAGCACCATAGGAGAGTAGAAGCCACATGGTTTCCAGGTTGTCATTGGCTACTGCATCGTGGACAGGCCTGTAAGGACAGGAGCGTTAGCAGAAAGAGACCGGAAGAGAGCGCAAAGCAAAGAATCTATTTTGGGGTAAGACAAATCTAGTGACGACCACCAGCTCCTCCCAGAACTCATGCCCTGCTCGCTGCCCCGTGCTCCTGGCTTGCCTCGTGCCATCCTGGGCGCTGCAGTTCACGTTGGCGCCGTGCTCCAGCAGGATGTGCAGGATGTCGATCCAGCCCCGCGCGCAGGCCTCGTGCAGAGCTGTGTAGCCAGCATTGTCACGATGGTTCACATCACTGCTCTTTTTCTGCAGGCAGTAGAGCACCACGTCCTACAGAAACAAAGAGCGTTGCAGGCTGGGTCACGCACGGACCAAAGCAACGCGGCACAGGGCACAGGGCGGGCGGCGGCACCACTCACCTTGTAGCCCAGGCGAGCTGCTCGCTGCAGAAGGGTCTCCCCTGCATTTTTGTTCACGATCAGCCTCCGTGCTTCAGGAGGGATGTGCTGGGCCGCAGGCAGCTCAGGGGAGCTCCCTGGGCTGACACGATGGGATTTACAAAGCGGCCACGAGTCCTGGGGCTTCTTCGGGGAGTGCGTTTTGGGCTGGTTCCAGCGTCCTTTCACCTGGCAAAGGAAGGAATACGATTCCTTGGCGCACGCTGACCCGGCTTACTGACGCGGCAGGAGTCACTCTCATTTCTCCCCACCCACGTTCCCCTTGTCAGCCCAAGCCATACCTTCCCCTCATCACAGATCCCTGCCAGGTGTTTGGTTTTACATTTGCGTTTTCCTGATGGTTTCTCCAGCTCCTCCTGGACGGGGGAGTTGTCTGAGTGCTCCAGGAAGAAGCCGTTCCGAAAGTCTGGGCGTCCTTGAGATTTTCGGGGGGATGGGGAAAGCCTGCTCCTCAGCCGTAGCTCTGTGCCTTTACCCTGCGCAGATTCCTTCTGCTTTCGGTACCTAAAATCTACAGGAGAAACGGGAATGAGGAAATGCTGTAGGCACAGGACCAGCACCCCAGACCTCTGGCACCAGCCAAACCAAACCTCAGCTCTCCGATGGCTGCACACCCAGAAACCCAGGCTCATGGTAGAGGGTCACAAGCAACGAATATGCAAATTTTCTCCATCGCCTTCGGGCTCAGCGTGGGCACAAGAAATACAACAGCATGGTCTGAAAAGACCAAGCCTACCGAGCTCTGGGGTTTCCACGTGACTCGCTAAGGTTTCTCATCAGCTCTAACAGTCAAGGAGCCCAGCTTGCTTCCCAGTGGCGTGGTAACTCTCTGGGCAGCCTGGTCTAGTGGCTGGCGACCCTGCAAACAGCAGAAGGGTTGAAACTAGATGATCTCTGAGGTCCTTCTCAACCCAGGCCATTCTGTGATTCTACGAACTGTGTGCCACTATACAGTGCATCCCCTCCTATCTCTGAGGCCAAGTGGGGCTCAACCCTCTGGAGAGACAGGACATCCAGGCATCCCCTTGAAGCTGCCCATAAACAGACACTGCTCTGCTGCCTACAAAAGCAGACCCTGCCTCGACCTCTCATGTCTTCCCCTTAACTTAAGTAGCACTTTAAAGTTTCAATTTGACATGCAGGCAGGCGGGAAGCACCAGGATGCCCCGGGGGAAATCCAAGCTTTTCTTCCTTTCCTTGCGCAGCGCTGCAGAACCCAGCGCACCACGCGAGGACACGCACTCTGCTTCACTGAAATAGCAACACCCCATAGCAAGGGCACAACGGGCTGGGGAGGAGAGGGCTGAAAGGACGCGACTGAAGTTTGCAAAAATAATAATAATAATAATAATAATAATAATCACAAAAGGGAGCACCGGCGGAATGGAGAATCCTTGTTCACCCCATCCTGCCGAGCAAGACTTAGGGGCACCCGATGAAACGAGTAAGAGGGCAGTTAAAAAAACACACGGAAGTAAGAGGTAAGGAGGGAACTTCAGGGCTTTGCTGCCACCCAGAGGTGGTGGAGGCAGGTGTCAGCAGCAGGACCAAAAAGGATTGAACCAAACTCATGGCCACGAGACCCATACACGAACTGCAGAAGGCCTGGCTGATCTATGGAGCAGCCCAGGCTGCGGACATCAATATCACTGTCCCTGTTGTAGTGACAAAACTCCATCACCACTTAGAGCAAATAAAACCAAAAGCACTGGGCCTTGGCCTGGTACCAGAAATCCCTTCCCAGCCCATACCTGTCATACCTGCTTTGGATTTTCTCCTCCTGTGAGGGAAGCCCACTCGTTCTTCCTCCCGTTCGGTCAAATATTCCCCGGTCTGGTATCTCCGGCTTTTCTGTCGCCTCCTTTTCTTTCTTTTGATGTGGCTGTCATCCTCCTCCTCCTCGTTGGGCTCCCACAGCTGCCTGGATGCTTCCACTCTCCAGGGTAGCTCCCGGCTCCTCCTCGTGTGACAGCTGCTCCTCTCAGACCTGTCCCTGGCCCTGTGACTGTGATAACGCGATGCCTGGTGGGATTTTCGCAGCTTGCGACGTTTCAAGGATATCTCCTCCTCCTCTTCTTCCTCCTCTTCTTCCTCGTCCTCCTCTAGCAAAGGTAAAATATCCTGACCGGTCACATCACACTCTCCCATCACACTAGCAGAAGAGCCAGCAACGCTTCCTGCACAGAAGCGGAAAGAAGTGTCAAAAAAGCCAAGGCCATCTCCAAGAAAAACGCTGCCAGGCAGCACAGAAGACGGACACAGAGCCGCACGAAGAGGGAAAAGCTCACAATCCACCCAGGTGGTCTGCCCAGCTGGCGAAGCACCCTGTTCTCCTGGCAGGACCGTCCCAGGGCCCGGCACCAACTCACCCGACTGGCTGCGTGTCCGGCTGCTCAGCACCACCGGGATGAAGTCCCGGAAGTTGTTCTTGGGCTTCTTCTCAAGGCAACCTGTGGGGAAAACCACCCCTTGAGAAGGCACGTCCAGGATCTCAGCTCGCACGTCTGCTGGCCTGGGGAGGGCAGTCCACCATCCCACGTTAGCTCTGTTAGGATCCCAGTTTGCAGTGGGAAGCCACCAGCTGCAGAGGCCATTCAGTCTCACGAGAACTGCAGCTTGGCCCCACAGCATTAGCACGACCCTAACTGCCACAACCCAACCCTGCAAGAACACGTTGCCTTTGACAGCAGTACCTTCCTCGTGGCTGTCCCCACGGTGCTCAGGAGAAGGGAACTCTGTCTTCGCTGGCCTCCTGCGCTTACGCTTTACCCTGAGGCTGTTGTGGTCGTTCACCGATCCCAGGCCACTTCGGCCCTCTCGCTTGCTGAGCTCATGCAGATTGTCATGGTGTTTTCGCCACTGTGAACGGAGGACACAGACTGAAGCTTGAGTTTCCGACTAACGGTGCTGGAGGAGCAAAGGAGAAGGGACAAAAGACGTCCCCTGCTCATGATGCTGGTGCCCTCCAGCATTTTTGACACCCCAGGTCCATATTGCTCCGTGACCTACAGATCCAGACGTTTCAGACGTTCACTGCCACACAACGCCAAAGAGCACGGGTAGAAAGCCCTGAGCACGCAGCTGTCCTAGCCCAGCAGAGCTCCCGCCTCACCCCCAGCCTCACAGCCACGACCCCACAGCCCCAGCCCCAGCCCCAGCCCCAGCCCACCTCACCCACCTTCCGGCCATGCACGCTCTGGCTCCCCGATTTGCTCGGCGGCTCCTCGCCGTCCTGCGCTTTGCACTTCAGTCTCTTTTGCACCTGCCTGGCATCGCCGTCGTGCTGCCGCTTGGACTTGCAGCGCGTGCCGCTCTCTTGCTTGACCTGGCCTGCTGCTGTGAGCTTGGCCTCCGCCAAGGCCTGGGGAGCAGCCCCAGCTCGCAGGCAAGTCACCGAAGGAAACGACACGTCGCTCTCCACGCGCTCCTTCTTCACCCTGCATAGATCCACCTGATGCGTGCACTGGAGGGGCTCTGCAGCTGGTGGCTGCTGGGAGCCTTCACAACCCGGCTCCTTGCGCTGATTCTCCACGGGTGCCGCGGGCACCTCCGGAACCATCCGCAGGGCCTGCTGCCCGACCACGGGCAGGTCGTGCGACAGGTACGCCGCTAACACTTGGTTTTTAGGCTTTGCATCCGACTGCTTGAGGCTGCAGCTCCCCTGGGGAGCCTCAGTCTGTACACCGCCCTCCTTACTGGAGTCAGCCTCCGGTTCCTCATGCTCTTGACTCTTGGGAGGGTCGTCCAGCTTCCCCTTTCCTCCTTTTGCATCCAAAGTGCTGGTCTGAGGAGACGGACCTGCGTTCAAGGGGACGGCACCGTCCTGCTCCTCGCCGGGTTTGGGCAGGGTCCGGCAGCTCTTGCTGCTCTTGGACGCAGCTTCGCACTCTGCAGGTGGGAGCCTGGGCAGCCCCTCGGGCAGGCTCTGGGCCGCCGCGCTGGGCTCCGTGGGCTGCACGCTCAGAAACGTGGGGAGCTCACCTGTGCCAGCGGGCTTGCAGGAGCTGTTGGGGCTTGGGGGCAGCTGCCCCGTGGTGGAGATGCCAATCGAAAGCAGAGGGGTCTGATGATAAGGAGACCAGCCGAGAGGCAAAAGCTGAGGATTGGAAGGTTTGCCGTTCACAGGGCATCGTGGGTACACGCTCCCCTGGACGGGATTCCAGGTGGAGATGTCCTTGGATTGACACAAAGGAGCTCCCGGAGCAACTCTGCCATGAAGCAGTCTCTTGGCAGGATCCTGCTGTCTCTCTGTGCCCACCTGGTTGGCTTTCTTCCCGCAGGGAACCCCAGCGCTTCGGGGCTCTCCCTGATCGATGATGGAAATCGGCTCCTGCTTGGGAAGGTGGTGGGGGTCCCTGCTGAAGCTCACGCAGGGGTCCTTGCTGAGCAGCAGCGAGGCGGGCACGGGGTTGGCAACGCCGACGTAGGTGCCTGGAATGGTGCTGATGAGAGTGGTGTTCTTCACCCAGGAGCCCTGCTCTCTGTTCCGCAGGAACTCGGGGAAGATGACGAAGGGTGCGGTGGTGCTGAGACACGAGGTGACGCTGCTGCCCGCGCTCTGGGCCGCACGCTGGGACTTGGACAGGACCGTGGTGAGAAGTGCTTTGCCACTGGTGTGCACAGGCGTGAGGATGGGCATCGGAGGGGTTTTGCGTTGACTGGGTGGAGGCAGCTTCTGGCGATTGGACTTGGAGGAGAGATCGAGAGGCATCTCGCTGCACTCTGGAGAGGAAACCATCTCACGCTCCAGCTGCGGAGGGGACTTCAGAGGTGAAAGCGAAGTCGCGGCCCCTGGTGCGTGCGGCTCAGGCGCTGCCGGCGCTCTGGCTTGTGTGCCCGTGCCAGAAGAGGGAGCAGTGCTTCCACACGGTGCTGCCGGCAGAGGCTGGCTGGACGAGAGGACAGGGCCAGCTGTGGACGGGGGAGCGCCATCAGCAGCGGTCTGGGCACTGCTTCCACCTGAAGGCGAAGAGCAGCTAAGCTGATTCACCTCCACCGACACCACTTTGGCATCTGAAGCCAAAGGTCTGGTGACAGAGAAGGTGCAGGGGTAGGAACGCAGCTCTGGAGAAGCAATAATGCCTGGTACGCAACGCTCGGGTAGGTAGGAAGGCAGGACGGGAAGGGTGAGCGTGGAGGAGACCCCCAAGGTGCTTGGAAGTGTGGCCACGGTGAGCGGCTGCCCACAGCTGGGCGGCGGGATGTACACTACCGACTGGCTCGGGCTCAGGACTGTCCCAGGCTGAAAGGACAGGGGCACTTTGTGCATAGCAGGGGCCTGAGATGTGGGAAAGCACACTCGACTCAAAGTAAAAGTTGCAGGGGTGGAGGCTGAGGTGCTGCAGCTGGAGGCGACCACAGATAACGTCCCTTCTGCCAGCACTGCTGGCCCTTGTGCTCCGGTGCTCGGGGCCGTTTTCTCCTTCCCAGCGGGCTCATTCTCTGGAGCTGCGGAGCAGGTGGGAGGAACATCAGCCTGCTTATCGCTGGGAGGATCTGCAGGCATCCCGGCAGCATCAACACTGCTGCTCTCCTGCTCAGCAGCTCGGGGGACTGCAGGCTCCTGCCCTCGGCCATCCCCCTGGCTTGCCAGAGGGCTCTGGACATCGTCTTTCACAGTCTTTCCCACACACTCTGGGTTTGGGTTAGGATCAGGTGGCTGCTCTTCCAATTTGGGTCCAATCTTTTCCTCCACCTTGCCACTTGCATCCTGGGCACCGCCGCCACCACCGCTGACTGCTGTGAGCTCCACCTGCAACAAGGAGGGAGAAAGCAATCCTGAAAAGCTGTGGAAGCAGCTCCCAGCAAAGCAGCCAGTCTCTCTAGCCTTGCCCTGAGGAGGCAGAGGCCACGCAGGCAGAAGCTCCTTCCAACCTGGAGTGTTGTTTGCCCCTTGAGCACGTAGGTGCATCCCTCTAGAGAGGAGGTCTGCAGGACCCATGAGGGCAGGTGCTCTTGCTTGGCCTGTTCCATCAGAGAAAGGCCTTCACAGAGGACCCTGATGGGCACAAAGGGAGCTCACCTTGGAAAGGCTGCTGCTGACGCAAAACTCTTGTGATCCCAAATGCTGGGCACTGCTGGTTTTAGACTCCTCATCAGAAAGTGGTGCTCTCCTAAGGGGGGAATAAGACATGGTGTTATAAAACCCCAGGATGCCCTCCCAGCATCATAACCTTCCCTGTCCCCACATGGGACAGCAGAGCAGCTGACAAGGAGAAGCACACTCCAGACAGACAGCTGTGAGCTCGCTGCACCTTACACCTTCCACAACAGCAGTGGGTGCCGACTGCTGCAGGACTGTGGGGACGAGGAGCTCCGCTGTCCATCACTGTTCTCCCCCTCCCAGAGGGCTCCATACACCTGCTCCTGTCCCTTCCATTTCCCCTTCTGTTCCATCACACGCTTCCAGCCCTGTCCTCCTCGGAGGACACACATCCTCTCTCCCTTTCCTCTGTCTCCCAGCCACGTTCCTGATGCCCCAGCTCAGCAGCTGTGTCTGTGAGCCGGTCCTGCAGCCACCCGTCCTGCTGGCCGGAACACGTGAGTCTTTGCACGACATTTCCTGAGTGCAAAGTGTGAACTCGGAACAAGGATTGTGATCTCCACAGAAATGGGATGCTCCGAGGACACAGCTGTCGTTGTGATCTGACAGAGGACCGGACAGTGCTCGCATGCTCTTTGTCTGGGCCCTGGTGGTATTTAGGGCAACTTCCAGTCTCGTTTCAACCGAGCCCTGTTACAGACAAGCGCGACTGTCGGGATCAGAGAGCTCGATTCCAGGTTCCGCTGATGACAGAATTGCAGGGGTTGGAAGGGACCTCAAGAGATCGAGTCCAGCACTTCTGCTTTTTCCCTCCTCACACCACACGCATCCACAACAACCAGACGATGGGTGCAAGCCCAATCCCCGGGCCCCCCCATCTCAGTGCCGGGCACCAGGAGCGGCTCTCGGCCACCTCACACGCATGGCACAGACACCGGCAGCCGTGCAGGGCTGGGATGAAGGCCTCGCGGGTGCCCCATCCCAAAGCCGCATCCCGCCTCGGGGACCCGCCAGGCCTCCCCCTGCACAGCCCGGGCATTTCTGTCCCCTCTCCTCCCCAGCTCGGCCGGACCACAGAAGGCTCCGGAGGATCGTTATTAATAAGGGGAGGGGAGAGATCGCGTTTCCGCAGCGCCACGCAGATGACAGCCGAGCGCCGCCGGGCCGAGGGCCGCCCAACGCAGGACGGCCGCACTCCGCGGGCCGAGCCAGGCCCGGGCCGGGCCCAGCGCAGCGGCGAGGCC
>NC_034416.1:1612177-1619011 GCF_002078875.1 Numida meleagris
CGCGCGGCCTCCAGCCCGCGGGCCCGCCGAGCCGCGTGCCCGGGGACGGATGGTCGGGTTAGGGCTGCCTCGAGAGGGAGCAGCGCCCCGGCGCACGGAGAGGCGGGCACGGGGCGGCCCGCGAGGCCCAGCGAGCAGCGCCGCGACCGCTCTGCCCTCCGCGCTGCCCGCCTTGCGCAAGGCCAAGGGTTGGGACAAAGCGCTGCCGCCAGCCTCGATGCTTCGAGCTCCCCGACTGTTTGTTACGAGCAGGGGTAGCCCCGAGTGGTTCAGGGAAGGCAGAGGGCAACGCCATCCGCCAGCTCTTATCTGAGGGCTGCACAGCGGGGCTGAGGCACGGAGATGATCTCTTTCTGCATTTCTGCCCCACAAGAGAGCCTGAGCTCTTCCCTGTCCCGCTGCTGCGAGCGGCTGCTGGAGGGTTTGCGGCCAAAAGCCTCTGCTCCGGCAGCAGGGGAGGGCACGCACGCTGCCTGCAAGCACCCAAAACCTGCCCAGCTCCAGAGAACGTGCCTAACCTCAAGGAAACCACCAACCCATTGGTTCTGAGAACGAGACCCCAAGGCAGTGGGAATAAAAGGCAACGGCGAGCCACGGGACAGGCCAGGAACCAGCCTTGATCAATTCTGCCTCCCGGCCACTAATCCTCCCTAATCTCCTATTTGGTTGGTGGCATGTCACAACTCTCCCATCTAATCGTTCGGTCTGCACTAACCCTCCTGGGTCACTGACAGCTCTTCTTAGCAGCTTGGCTCGCGGTGGGTCAAGCTCTTTTCCTCCCCTGGCAGTTAACAGCACAAGCAACAACGCCAACACCATGTGCGCACGATGCACCCGTCTAAGTGCACGCAGTTGGTGAGCGCTGCGGAGGGCACAGTCCTCGCCCCTCAGCCTGATTCCCTGGTAAAATCAGCCACACCAGCACCATTCCCCTTCCCGTGGCCTCTCCACATCCCTCGATCGCTTCCTGCCCCTCCTGGGCCCACCGAGCCGCCCACGCACCTCACCTCTCCTCGTTGAGGCCACACATGCGAATCCTCTCTGTGCTGGTCCAGTTGTGCACCCCGCTATAGAGAGGTGCCGTAGAGATCATGACAGCTGCTCGTCACCAGCCGGGACCTGCTGGGGCTCGAGGGGCCACTCTGCCTGCAGGACAAAAAAAAAAAAAAAAAGCATAAAACAGAGAATTGGTGACTCTTGTAGGATGCTGGCATCCAGCCACGCTTATCCCCAGCTCCATCGCCAGGCAGAGCGAGCACAACGCCAGAGATGCTCCGTGTCTGCCTGGAAGAGGGCTGGAGGGAATCAGCAGCGCCTCGGGACAGGATCCGCCCATCCTCATGCTAACCAACTTGGTTGCCAAACAGCCTCAGGCTACCTCGACAGCTTCACACAGGCACTGGTGAGGCCGTGCACTGCTGCCCAGAGCAGGGGGTGCCCCATCCCCCGAGATGCCCGAGGCCATGGGTGGGCTCTGAGCTGGAGGGGGGGGGGGGGGGGGGGCACCCAGCCCACGGTACAGGGGGTGGGACTGAGTGGGCATTAAGGTCCGTTCCAACCCAGCCATTCTGTGATTCTATGATCTTCATACACACACACACACGTCGCTTTTGCAAGACCCCCCCCCCCCCCCGGTTTTCTCCCCACCCCAGAGATCTCCAGCGCAGAGATCTCCGGACAGAGCTGCACCCAAGCGGCCGGCTGTTAGAACGCTGACCCCTCCCCGAGGCTTCGCATTACGTTGATAAAGCAGGACGTGCCGGGCTCAGCGGGGGAAACCTCAAACGGGGAAGGAGCTGGGGGACCCGGGAGGAGGGGGCGGAGGATTTGCCAAGTGTGCCACCAGACGTGTCACCGAGAGAACGTCCCCGCGCTGCGCTGGGAAGGGGCTGGTGCTCGGCGGTGTTACGGGTAGAAAACAGGAGGAAATCCAGAGACTTGCGAGCATCCGAGACGCACCGTCGGCGGGGTGGAGCTTTCGGGGGAGGATGTTACAGCCAATCGTGCGGCGCTGGGTGCTCGAGCATTAAGGCAGCTTTGCTGCTGGAGTCGTGTCAGGGAAAACGCGAGGAAGGAGGGAGGAGAGGATCCCCTGCACTAACCGGCGGACGAGGCTGAAGCGAGGAGGGAGGACGGACCGCGAAGGGCAGAGACGCTGTCCAAGAGGTTCTCGATACAAAGAAACACCGAACGCACGAAGGGAAAGCTGGCGGAGGCGGCGGGCGTCCTCGGTGCGGCGGTGAGAGTGGGGAGAGGCTAAAAGCGGCACGTGACCCCCAGCCTCCCTCGGCTGCCTCTGCCCTGACAAACTCCTGGGGACACGAGCTCTGCCTGGGACCAGAAGCAGCGTGCAGGATGCTGTGATGCTGAGATGGGCGCAGGGACCCACAGGCCGGGCTGAACGCGCCCTCTGAGCGCAGCCGCCGCCGGGTGTCCCCTCCTCAGCCCGTGTGCCGGCGGGGAACATCCAGAACCAGAACGGCGGGGCCACAGGAGAAACAGGGACAGGGCAGCTGGCTTGCAAAAAAAGAGGCGACGGACACGTCCGCACACACGAGCGCAGAACTGAGCAAAGCCAGGGAAACCGGGAGTCAGGAGAAGAGGGGAACGTCTAGTCAAGGGCACACGGTGCAGGGGGAGAAGGGCTGCGCGGTGCAAGGGGAGCCGGGCCGGTTCTAAGGCAGAGAGCAGGGTCATACCCAAAGAGAATGAGAGGTGGCTTGGAGCAGGAAGGGGAGGAGTCTTGCGATGCTTGGAGTGAAATGCAACATAAAGGAAATAGGGGAACAAACAATCTGTGGGGATTTCACCATCTTAGGCTAAACTGAAAGAAGGGCAGGAGGACGGTTCTGCCCCTGAGAACAGCAGCAGGACTGATGTTTTGGGAGAGATGAAAAGGGACCCAGCGTGTGAGCGGGAAAGCAGCTGCATAGCACGGGACAGGAGCTCGGAGAAGAGCTGAAGCGTCAAAACAAGCACAGAGCGTGGACTGAGAATAGGTCTGGGAAGGGAAAAGCAGGGACGAGGCGGAGCGGGGAGCAGGGAGGGATGGCACGTTTGGAGTGCTCGAGTAAGAGCTGGCCCACAGAGGAGGACGGCCACCAGAGAAGAGCCAGGAGAACAAGCACAGCCCCTGCATCATGAATTCTTGGCCTCTACCCTCTATGGACGACGCGGGACACGTGCCAAAGACAGGCATTCCACAGGGAGCGAGAAGGAACAGAAGAGAGAAAAAAAATCACGTTTTCAACTCGAGGAAAAGGAATACAACATGGGGAGAACGACAGACGCGTTCTCCAACACAGACGGGAGCAAGCAGCGAAAGAGGAGCATCCTTCAGAGCGCAGACTGGGGAGGATGTCTGAGAAACGTGGGTAAGAGCAGCCACAACGTGCAGCACCGAACCAGGGCGGGCAGAGCAGGGCCAAGCACCCAAGGAGACGTTGAGTGGAGTCAACACAAGACAACCTCCTATCTGCACCAGTTCGGCTCGAAACGACTTTAAACGGATGTAATTAAACTAGCGGAACCCTTGGAGAACACAACTAGGGCATGCTTTCATGTACCCTCGGAGCAGAGGAAACTACTGAAGCTCTTCTGTCCCCTCACTCCTTCCACTGGCACTGCAGGGTGAGCCCAACCCGGGATCCCATCTGTGTTTAAAACCAGCACTGTGGGTTCCTTCCCCGCCTGGAAGGGTTTTAGCCCACAGCAGCTTCCAGATCAGGTTCACCAGGAGGGAGAGAGGGCGCAGCCTGGCACAGAATCCGTTTAATCCAGCACCTCTGCCAAGAGGAGTGTATATGAAACCACAGCCTTATTTTGATGTAGCTAAATAGGTGCCCGGCCAATTCTAATTAACTCCAAAAAAAACGAGTTTAGAATGAAATAAGACCATCAACATCCCATTCTGCTTGGAGAGAAGCTTGTTGCGTGATACCAGAATTCCTTCACATCTCAAAACAAAACACGCTCTAGAATTGCCAGTGAGAAATGGGCCAAACACATTCGCCTCCAACAGCAAGCCCTGCGAGAGATGCTCGATGAAACTAACACGGATGGATTACACTCACCAAGAGCAAAGGGCTTCCTTATTCCCTGCACCAAACCCCCTCACTGCCCTGCAGCTGGACAGGACGCTGCCATGCACACCAGCCTCCAAATCAGCACAGCAGAAGATGTCTCTGCTGCAGGAGAAGCATGCTTTGCTCAACTTCGCAGCTAGCTCGCTGCGCCTGGCGGTCCCCGTGGATTGAGCCAAGGCACAACTCTCTCCTCTGAAACACAGCCTGGAAACAACTTCCCTGAGATAAAGTTCTTTGGGAACAGATCTTTTCTAGCAATCATCTATAGAGAAATCCTCCTGCAGTGCCAGGACAACTGCAGCTGCAGCACAGGCCGAGCTGGGGATGGTGGACGGGCTGCTCCCAGCTTCACCCACCAGCTCCCTGCAGCTGAGCCGAGCCCTCCACGTTGGCTGCTGCCAGCAACCCCGCTCCTCATCCTCAGGGATCCTAAATCGAGCTGCTTGGGGTGAGGTTTCCTAACGCAGCTTTTGCCCCCAGCACGGCACTTCCCACCCCAGCATTAGCACGGCAGGGGTTTGTGACAGCCACAAAGCACATTCAGCACCGCCAGCTCTGAGCATTCACCCACTGCAGTGCCCCGGGTGCACCCATGCAGGAGGGAACGGGGCGGCTGCGTTTCCCCGCTCCTCGCGCCAGCCACTTCTTAACACTGTGAACGCATTCAGCATTAGGCCCGAGATAGCTTCACCCCCCCAACAAGCTTGTTATGTTTTTCACCGCCCCATCCTACAATGGCTCAGATTTCGAGATGCCCACCTTCCCCCACCCCGCAACCTTAACACTGCAGCACGAGCTACGCGCCCACCGATCACCACCACCACCACCCTGCCTCGGCCAGGCAGGAGCCAACGGGCACCAACACACTCTGGCAGCCCCCAAAACCCCCCCCGTGGGGCTCCCCCCGACCCAAGCTCTGGGCAGGTACGAGAGCTGCGCAGCACCATCAAGCAAAGCCCTGGTGAGCTGCGATGTGCAGCGCTGACAGCAGCGGGGCCGCGGATCGCACAGAGCTCCCCCCGGGTGAGCAGCAGCCCCGCCGAGCCACGCGCTGAGCTTTGGGTTGCGGCGGTGAGAACTTGGTGCGACGCAGACAAAGGGATGCGGCCAGATGGGGGCCGAGCACGGCGAAACGCTGCGTAACTGGGACAGCAGCACGGAGGGAGGGAAGGGAAGAGGGAAAAGGGAAAAGGGAAGGAGCCTTTCCCATCTGAGCGCGCTGCACGAGTCCGGCACATCCCTCTGCAGCGCGAGAGCAGGAGGATGTGGCCGCTGGTACCGGGAGCGCTGCGCGGCGCAGCTGGCCAGGGGGCACTGTGGGCGGCCGGCAGGATGCACTTTGACCCTGGAAACACACCCAGGGAGACACCTTTGGAACACGATCCAGGAGAGGAGCAAAACCCAGAATGCCACTTTTTCCCACCCCGATGACTCAAAAATGTAAAACGGTCCCGGATGCGGGGGAACCCGGGCAGGGACTCGCTGCCTGCATCGCATTCACCGCGAGCTGCTGCCATCAATGTGAGCCAAAGCGGCGGAGCTGCCCCTCGGTGGGGCACGGACGGGCCGGGAGGAAGCGATGTGCATCCACGGGGACAGCCTCGCTCGCTCCTGAGAGTTTGTTCACTTTGGCAATCTTCGTTGCCATTAGTAACACGGGCGAGAAATTATATTTGCTTTTAGCTGCGATTGTCGGGCGTCCATTTGAGGTGTGGAGGTCTGGAGCCGGAGCTGCCCCTGATGCCCCAGAGGGGATTCAGCCCTGAGCAGCAGTTCAAAAAAAACCCTGTCAAGAGAACTGCATGCCAAAAGAATTAAAAAAAAAAAAAAGAAAAAAAAGAAAAAACCCACCAATGGTGATGGTCCTCTCCCAGGACCTACATGGGGCATCAACGGGAAAAAATAGATGAGAAAAGCAAAAAATTGCAGCAGGACCGAGCAGCAGCAGCGTGGCACCAGCAGCCAGCGGGGAGCAGCCCCAGCCCGGCTCAGTGTGCACAGGGCGCTGGGTCCAGCCCCGACCCCGCCTGGTTTGGGATCCCCCGGGCTGCGCGGAGCCCCGGAGCGCTGCGGTGCTGAGCCAGGCTTTGCCCAACGCATTTGCTTAAGCTGCTTTAAAGACACGGCAGCACCGCGAGTAATTATAGATACTCGGCGTGATGAATTGGGAGGGAAAAGGAAAAAAAAGAGAGAGGGAAAAAAAAAAGAGAAAAATCCATCCTCGCGTGAAATGAAAAAAAAAAAAAAGTTTGCTGCACGTCGGTTCCTGGAAGCCACAGCTGCCGGACAACCGCGAGTATCGTGCCGTCCCCGCGGCAGCGGCGCGTTTTTAAGGAACGGGGAGAAAAAACGCCACGAAGGGGGTGGGAGACATCTGCAAAGACACGTTAAAAATCGCAGCGAGAAAGGCCCACGTTGTGCACAACGCCGCGAGCGGGGAAACGGCCCGGCCCTGCAGCCCGGAGCCGCGGCCTCGGGGCGAGGCGACGCAGTGACAGCGCGGGGCCGGGTGGCAGCGGTGCGGGACGCGGGGATGGCGGCGCTCGGGGGCGGCGCGGGGCGACGTCCCGGCGGTGCCCCCCGCAGCACCCATCGAGAACAGCGCTTCTCGGGAGCGGATGCTCGGGGAGAGCAGAAACGGTGCCCTTCCCCGAGGGCTGCGCTCTGGCGAGGAGGCGGGGAGAGCCCTCCGAGCAGCGGTCGGGATGCCGGCTGCCGACACGGCGCCGCGGAGCTCCGCTCTCCCCTC